>NC_037677.1:112163335-112191874 GCF_003255815.1 Theropithecus gelada | reverse complement strand
GGAACAGAACAGAGTCCTCAGAAATAATACCACACATCTACAGCCATGTGATCTTTGACAAACCTGAGAGAAGCAAGAAATGGGGAAAGGATTCCCTATTTAATAAATGGTGCTGGGAAAACTGGCTAGCCATAAGTAGAAAGCTGAAACTGGATCCTTTCCTTACTCCTTATACGAAAACAATTATATCTTTAACAAATAATTCGGAATTTTCACCAACCATAACTCACATGAATTAGTGTTAACCCATTTTAATAACATTAAAATAGATAAACATTTCAACTTAACTTACATATTTTATTTAAAGATATTTATTAGCAATAAAATATTTTATATTAATAATACAAGTATAGTATTTAGATATACATAATCAGTAAGCTCATGCTATCCAAACAATTGGAAATTTAAAAATAATCCCCAGTAACTATTACAATTTGAATACAGCAAAGTAAACAAAAGCTTGAAGCGATTTTTTTTTCAATTTTGTCTACTAGGAGTTATAACTATTGAGGAACTTATTGTTTCCAAATAAAAGTCCAAAGCGTATTTTTGACAGTGAGAACAGAGAAAAGCCAAAGTTGTCTAGCTTTAACCTGTGGGTACTCTTGCTGAACCTAATCCTATGAAGAACTAACGTTTTCATAATAGGTAAATAATTTTAATTTTCCAACAATGAAAACACTTCTATTTAGTGGCAGTGATGTATATTCTTGATATATTATGTATTTTACTTTACATATCCTTAATAATAAAAAATCTAGTGATTGTCCATGTATGATAATTAAAGTGACCGAAAATATGAATGCATACTTTTAGTAATAACCATGAATCCACTGTGATATATTTGGCCTACTATAACATGTGGTTATAATAAACTTTTGTCCAAAAGTATGGTATGCAGGTGTTTTTGATTCTTCTTATTTGATAGAAATTTTTCAAAATCAAAATTCTGATACAGAACTTCATAGTTCAGATCTGTTTTTCAAATGGTAGTAGCTCTAATAATCTGGAGAATTTCTGAACACCAGAGTTCAGATTTCTGAACTGTACATTTTACTCTTTAAGACTCTTTGTAGATGAGTAGCTATTGGTTATGGATGTGAACTGATGTATATCACATTGCTAGTAACACAGAAGTTAAAAGATTTGCAGAGTCTTCTTGAAAAATATCACTGAGTAGTGTAACTTTCATTGCAAATTACCATGTCCTTAAAAACTCTGAAAATGCTAAGGGGAAAGAATAAAGACAATTTACGACATATAAAGGTGGGCTCCAATTGGAAAGGCAGTTGCTACTAAACCAATAGCATATATACTGGTTCCTATTTGATCAATAAAATGTAATTATCCCATGTAAACATTTACAATCAGTATGTACCCTCCTAGGTGAAATTAGATCAACTACAGTAATTGAAAATCTATGAACAATGGCATCTCTAACCTGAGAAAATATATCCAGTGGAAGAAGATGGTGATTTCCATATATGAAGAAGGGATAGGGTTGGCAATGAACCATGAAGTTTTGTGAATAATGAAATTACATCACTAGAATGGTGACTTAGAAATGCTAATCCAAAAGCAGTGAATATTTAATTATATTAGCAGTAACTTCGTTATTCTATAACACACTGCAATATTTATATCAGTGATATGCAATCTGCAGAATCTCTATAAATATGAACAAATAAGAATGGAATTGAAGAAAAGATACTGGAATTGGGGTCCAAAAGTCTAGATTTCAGTTCAATATCTGTGACCTTAGGGTACTAACAACAATGAGCTCAATTTCCTCAACTGTAAAAAGAGGGTTATATTTCCTAAACTCTCTACCATATAGAATTGGTATTAGGGCAAACATAACTATTGCTTGTGAAATCAAGCAATTTAAAGTTGTAAATGTTAAAGGATTATATGAATAGGACACAATTACTAAATACATAGCATGAATGGTTATCATATAATGATTATCATTTTTTAAGTAAGTTTTATATCCAGAGATCATAAACAGAAAGAGAATTCAAATAGATCAGATAAATCTAGAGTCTATCTCAAGTTATATTTTCATAGGTAGCAACAAAAAGAACAGTAACTAGATGCTATTTTATTTATTTTAAAAGATGAATTGAAAAATAATAGTTGGTTATTTAAAATACAATTAAATGTAAAAATATGACAGCGTCTTCTTTAAATTTTAATATACATTTGTCTCGAATTTAAAAATGTACCTAAAAAACTTGAAGGAACAGGCTAAGATGACAAGATATTGATTAATAAACAAATTATTGAAAAATACAGATGAATTTCATCATTTTGACCTTGAGTAGAAAGTCATTGAGAAATATCATCACTGCATTAATACATTTAGCAGTGCAAGAAGACAATGTCCCTCATACTTTATCATGCATCACTGAACTGTAACATGCGCTGACAGTTAGAGAGCATATCTCTAAACATTATGACACCATCTTAGTGACAGCTGAAGAAGAAAACTGAGTACAATCATTGTTTCATATTTACTAGAACAGGCATGGCTAGAAAATATAAAATAAACTGATTTAAAGCATTTGGATAAACGTTTTTAATTCTGGCACTGTAGAAATAAAAATGGTGGGTGCATTTGTTTCGTCTTTTACCATCAGCAATTTATTTTCAAGTCTTATGTATAATACTGTCATGGAAACATCTTTTTAAAAAGTAGTGCTCAATAACCTTGCCCCATTACAAAGCAATTCATGACAAAGATCTTTTGCAGTAGCAATAATATTTGCATAATAATTGCAAGCAAGGAAGAAAAGATTGAAATGCTACAACTGTATTCTAAGAGTTTTCTTTTTCATAAATTAAATTTTCCCAAAAAGCACTTCAAAACCTCATTATTTTATTTCTGAAATTTGTTACTTAAACATTCACTTTTAATGGAATATAATATTCTTGTGTTATACCTTGAAAATGAAAAGCAGATAAGACTACTTCTTAATGAACATTATTGATTGAATATGTTGAACAAGAAGGGATATATTTTCAATGTAGCAATAAATCCAGCATGCAGCTCCCATTAACAGTTTGGCAGCTGTGCATTATTTTTCTATGAGTGTGTTGCTGAAAATGTACATTCCTAGAATCAAATATGCAAGCCTAATGTGTACAATTGCTATCTGAACTTTTGCCTCTCAATTAAAGCGTCTATATGAAAAATATTTGCAAAATATACAACAGTGTACATTTGCAAAAATAACAATCCAAATCATCCCTAATACATTTCAATTCATGTCAGAACAATGTCAGAAAATGAATCTTAGGCTTCTGATACGTAGGAATACAATAAACTCAGATAAAAATATCCTTAATTTTCTTCTTTTTCTCCCTATCCCCACATTTTTTGTTCATTATGCATGCATCTTTCTTACTGATACAGTAAAGATCATCTCACTCATATTTTTGTTTCCAAAAGCTAAGTTATATAGTAACTCAGTCTGTAGGAATTAGGATTACAAATGTTGGAAATACTTAGCATAGGATAAACAGATTGAATTATTATTATTATCATTATTTTGAGACTGATTGTACTCTGTAGCCTAGGTGAATACAGTGGTGCAATCATGTCTTGAATATTTTGATGAATGAGAGTCACTGATATTTTTTCGATCAATTTCTGTATGTGCATACTAAAAGGCACATGTCTATTTAATTATTCACTGTTGTATAATAAAACACGCTGAAATACAAGATGATCTTCGACTTACAATGAGGTTATTTCCCAATAAACCTGCTGTAAATTGAAAATATTGTAAGTTGAAATATATTTAATGCCCTCATAAACCCTTTGCAAAGTCAAAAAAATCAGAAATTAAACTATCATAAGTTAGGGGTCATATGTATAAACATGAAAATAAATGTAAGTAATCTATGCAAAGGTGTAGTATTAAAATACGTATGCTAACTGCAGTTACAGAAATTTCTATTATTAGTTGTCATGTTTGCACATTCCTCAAGAAGTAAGCTTATTCCATCATCAAGATCTAGTATATTATTTGTAAGTAAGAAAGACAAATTACTAACATCAGATGGAGAGCGAAACCAAAAATCCTGCTCCATTTCCAGGGATCAGAACAGATCGCTCCTCGTGAACAAAAGATGATAGCAACATTGGACGGAGAAAAATCTTTGGCAGTCGAGGTATTATAAGGAGATAACTGTAGTAAAAACATTTAAATTGATGTATGCCTATAAACTTTGTAAAAATGACACTAAATATATATAATCTATATTTGGTACGTAGTTGTTATGCATAATTAGCCATCTTCTAATATGTCTTTCATGTTAATTTACGTTAAAATTTAATATTTTAAATAATACAAAATGTTACAATCCTCTATTACTTAGGACCTGTATAAAGCTCATAATTGAGATAAATATCTTTGGTAACATATATTTCAAGTACTCATTTAAGAAAGGAAGAAAATTGCAAATACAAAAATGAAGCAAAATAAGATCTCCACATCTGGCCTTAATTGAGTAACAGAGATCAGATTTAACCTCCTGCCATAAATAACTAGAAAAGTGGAGAGAATCTATGAAAGGCTTGCTTCCGGGTATTAGACAATAGGCAGAGAAGCACAGTGATTCTTTAGAGAAGGGAAACAAATAAAGTGAGTCAACAATTGGCCTAGTTCTCTGTCTCACAGCATAGTATAGCAGTATAGCCTGTGATGTAGGAAGGGTAGCCTAAGTGGGAACTAACTTAAGGAGTAAAAAGGTCTAAGTGCAGAAAGGCTGAGTTGTAGGGTGTCAATCAGAAGAGGAGGGATATATGCTGAAAAAGAGCTCTAAATCTCTCTTTGAATTTTTACCGAATCCTAAAAGGCACAAAGGCAGACAAAGGGTGACCAAAAAATGGTGACTTGCACAGTTTCTGAGCTCAGAAAGGGCAGGAAGACAGTGGAGCTCCAACTAGCCACAGTGGAGTCTTTGCCGATCATTCAGAATACTCAGTAGAGTACTTTTGCTGATCATTCAGAAAATTCAAAAAGGATATACCTCAATAGTAGGCTGAATTCTAGGAAAAAAGGACAGTCAAGGCTTTCAAAAACAAGCCGCAAAAGAATTAAACCTAATCACAAGTAACTTCACTGTCTAGCAGAATAAAACTCAATGCTTATTAAAAATACAACCAAAATCATACACTCAGTAATGTAAATTTACAAAAATAATGTAAAAATATAGAATGTCTTGAATCAAATAAAAGTTTCTTTGACCAAGAAGCAGGAAATTGACTATAATGAGGGAAAAATAAGTCAGTAAAAAAAAAATAGACCCAGAAATGACATCTAAAGAATGACATAGTATATGCAGATGAACAGATACAAGATAGAAGACATTTTTCAAGAAAAACTAGACAAAGATGAAAAAGAAAAGACATTTTTAAGGACCTCCAAGAGGTCTGCCTAGAATTCTATAATAATAAAAATATCTTTGAAAACTGAAGGCAAAATAAAATATTTTCCATATTAAGTGGAAAGAATCTGTTGCCAACCTATCTGAACTAATGAAAACACCAAAGAAACTTTTTCACGAGTAAGGAAAATGATTCTAGCTAAAATCATTTTTAGCTGGACAAAGCAATGGAGAGCAAAGGATAGGGTAAATATTTAGATAAATGTAAAAACTTTTTCATCTCAAAATTTCACTTGAATGAGATTTGATGCCTGTTTATTATGATGCTTGTAACACATATATAAGTTAAACGTACGACACAATGGTATAAGGTACAGGTGGGCGAAATAAATTGTCAGAAGTTTAATACACTGAAATGTAAATAAATTATAAGTTTCTTAAAATTTTAAATATGAGGGTAGACTCTAGTGATATAATAATAAATATGTGTAAAATTTTTTACACATATTTACATTACACCATAAAACTCTTGTAATTTTTTAAGTGATATGGGTACTAGAAGCATCGCTTGCTGTAATGTTTGGTCTTTAGCTGTAGTACCTAAAACAGCTTCTAAAATCCTTATAATTTCCTGATTGATGGGGTGTGGGAGTATCTTAATGTAAAGCTCCTAAATCCCTTGGTATTTCCCAGGTGATATTAGCATCTTTTGTTCTAATGAAGTAATTCTTGGTGGGCTTTTGGGTAACTTCAGGAGGGCTGGTCATGAGAATGACTAACTTATCATTAGCTTGTAATTTTCAGTCCTATCCCCTGTCCTCCAGGGAGGGCAGCAGGGCTGAAGACTGAGTTTATTCATTATGCCTATGAAATGAAACCTCCATTAAATCTCAAAACTGCAGTTTAAAGAGCTTCCAGGTTGGCGAACATCCACGTGCTGGGAGAGTGGCACACCCCCACTACATGGAGACAGAAGCTACTCCACTCAGGAACTTTTCAGACCTTGCCCTATGTACCTCTTCATCTGGCTGTTCATTTGTATCTGTTTTAATATTCCTTATAATAAACCAGTAAATTTAAGTAAAGTGTATCCCTGAGTTATGTGAGTCATTCTAGCAAATTATCAGATGATACGAAGGGGCTATAGGAAGTCCCAATTTATAGCCATTTGGGACTGGACTTGTGATTGCCGTTTTTCTTTTTTTTTTTGAAACAGAGTCTTACTCTGGCACCCAGGCTGGAGTGCAGTGGTGCGATCTCTGCTCACTGCAAACTTCACCCCCTGGGTTCACGCCATTCTCCTGCCTCAGTAGCTGGGACTACAGGCACCCACCACCACGCCTGGATAATTTTTTGTATATTTAATAGAGACGGGGTTTCACTGTGTTAGCCAGGATGGTCTCGATCTCCTGACCTTGTGATCCACCCACCTCGGCCTCCCAAAGTGCTTGGATTACAGGTGTGAGCCACCGCGCCCAGCCATGATTGCTATTTCAAATGAGGGGCAGGCCTGTAGGACAGAGCCTCTAACCTTGTCGAGTCTGACACTAATTCTGAATAGTCAGCGTCAAAATTGAGTAAGCATATAAGACACTAAGTTGGTGTCCAGAGAGTTGATTTCTTTGTGTGTGTAAACAAAAAATCCCAAACATTTAGTGTCAGAAGTATTGTGAGTAAAGAAACAGTTTTCCTTTTACTTTATTTATTTATTTGAGACTGAGTTTTGCTCTTTTGCCCAGGCTGGAGTGAAGTGGCACGATCTCGGCTCACTGCAACTTCTGACCCCAGGGTTCAAGAGATTCTCCTGCCTCAGCCTTCCAAGTAGGTGGGATTATAGGTGCCCACCACCATGCCCAATTAATTTTTGCATCTGTAGTAGAGATGGGGTTTCACCATATTGGCCAGGCTGGTCTCGAACTCCTGACCCTAGTTGACCACCTGCCACAGGCTCCCAAAGTGCTAGGGTTACAGGTGTGAGCCACTGAGCCAGGCCTCCTTTTACTTCAATAGGTTCAAAATGCATGTTGTAAACTCTAGAGCCACTGTCAAAAAGAAAAGTAGATCTAGTAAGAAAATAGTAAAAAAAAAAAAAAAGAAAAAATCCAAACAGTACTTAATTAGCCTGAAAAAAGGAGGGAAATGAGGAAAAAGTGAACAATGAAAATATAGAGAAAAAATTCAGATGGGAGACACATAGTATTGATAATTACATTAAAGTGATGTAGTCTAAACACTGCAATTAGAAATGCAGGTAGAAATTACTGTGCTGGAGCAACGAAAGAGATACAATTATATGCTGTCCATAAGAAACTACTTTTAAATTAAATAAACAAGTTAGAAAGAAAAATGGTATGTTGTGCAACTAGCATAAAAAGCTAGTTGGTTACACTAATATCATAAAAATAGACTTCAGAACATGAGTTAATACTACAAATAAAAAGGGATATTCATCATAATAAGATGTCAAATCATAAACAAGTCATACCAATCCTAAAGCTGCATGCATGCAGTAACAAAACTTCAAAGTACATGAAGCAAAACTGACAGAACTGAAAGGAGCAATAGATACATCCACAATTATAGATGGATGTTTCAACACTTCTCTGTCACATTATAGAATAAGCAGACAGAACATTAGCCAGAATATAGAAGACATGAAACTACAAGCAAACATTGTCTAATCTAATTGACATTACAATAATTAACCCAATAATTGCAATTTTTTCTAACATATATGGGACATGCATGAATGTAGATCATATTCTGAGCCATAAAACACGTTTCCAATAGCAATGCGATGATATGTATACGGTCTACGTATGTGGTCTACGTATGCGGTCTAATACAGAACTAATTAGAATTCAAAAGCAGAAATATATGTGGGAAACAATGTCAAATATTTGGAAATTATACAAAATACTTTTAAGTAAATAAATCATGAGCCAAAGAAGAAATTAAAAGGGCAAATATAACTTATTTTGAAATGAAAAAAATGAAAATGCAACATATCAAAATTGTGAGATGCTACAAAAGCAGAAAAAGAGCAGACTGTAGGAAATGCAATGCGGAAAGGATAATGTTTTCCACAATGGTTCTGGAAAATGTGGACATCCATACAGAGCAAAATAAATAAATAAATAAATAAATAACCTCAATCCTTACCTTATACCAGACTCTGAAATTAACTTGAACTAATCATATACTCAAATATAAAAGCTAAAACCATAAATTTTTAAAAATGGGAGAAACATTTTTGTAACCATCAAATAGACGTTTCCTTAAGTAGAACAAAGAAAACACAAACCACAGAATATTTTGTCAAATTCATCAAAATTAAAACACCTGCACTTTGACAGGTAGTAAAAATATACAAAGCAAGCTTACAGACCTGAGGAAAACAGTTGCATTGCATAAAACTGACAAGGGATTTATAACCCAGAACACACTATATAAGAACCCTTTACTTCGTAAAGGGTTAATAAGAATACTTCGTCAATTTTAAAAATGAGGAAGAAAATTGAAGACACACGTGACAAAAGAGAAACAGATGAAAAGATATTCAATATCATTAGACAACAAAAACTGGAAATTATAACCATGAGATACTAGAGTAAAACTACTAGAATAGTTACAATGAAAAATACTGAGAATACTACATGCTGGCAAGGATGTGGAGAAACGGGAACTCTCACATGGAGTAGGTGAAATGGGGTATTATGCAATCCTTTTGGAAGAGGGTTTGGCATTTCTAATAAAATCAAACACATATTTACAGTAAAATCCATAAATTCTACTATTAGGCATTTACTCAAGTTAAATTTTTAAAAATTTCACAAAAGCTTCTAAACAAACATTTATAAAAGTTTTGGAATAGAACTTGGTGAAATAAATGAATGAAGTGGTATAACACATAAAATTACTTATATATCTCAATATCGTTAAGGTGGGTCAAAGAAGGGAGACAGGAAAAACACACACACACATACATGCTGCATGGTTCTATTTAAATGAAACTCTGGGAAAGACAAAATAAAATCCTTAGTGATAGAAAGCACATGCATGGTTGCCTGGATGGAGATGGGAGTGAGGAGTGAATGAAAAGGGTCATGAGGGAACCTTTTGGGATTATGAAAATGTTCTTTATCTCGATTGTGTTGGTGGTTAATTGGATACATACTTTTGTCCAAATTCATTAAGCTATACAGTTAAAATTAATTGCTTTATCGTATATAAGTTATATTTTTATAATACTGATTTTTGAAGTTAGCACATTGCTATAGAGCGACAGTTTTCGTAGTGTAGACAGTGGGTGTTGGGGAGTTCTAAAGAATCTTTTTGAGGTTACAACTAAGTCAAAACTATTTTAACAGTCATTCCAAATTTCCATTTGCCTTTTGCACAGTGATGACGTTTGCCATGATGGTGAAAAAGCAATGATAGGTAAAACTGCTGGAACCTTAGCACAAATCAAAGCAGTGTTAGCAAACTACTAGTAGTCACTGAATTTTCACTGCTAAGCCCTTGTAGAATAACAAAAAAATCCAGGTTTACTTTACTTAAAAATATCCTTGATGCATCAGTAAAATTATTAATTTTATTAAATCTTGACTCAAGTACACCAAATGGGAAGTACAAATACAGCACTTCTATAACTAATGAAGTGTCTCCTGGAAATGCATTTATGAGACTGAGTTGCATGCTGATTTAGCTGCCTTTTGTGAAGCACCATTTTTAGCTGAAAGCACAAGTGACACAAACTATTCACACTAGATATTTTACAGATATTTTCACAAAAATGAATAAAGTCTGTCACTTGAAGAAAAATAACTGACTGTATTTGTCGGCAATGATAAAATAGGAAGGTAAAGCAAAAATCACGGTTTGGGGAAAACTGTATAGTACACTGTGAGCTTGATAGCTTTCCAATACAGTACTTAAAGCTTGTTCTTATTATATTGGTGGTGATTTCTTGGTATTACAAAATGAAATGGGTCAATATTCAGAAGACCTGCATAACTTAGTGAATCAATATTTTCCAGAGAACCAATGCATGATGCTAGCAAATCTTGCATGGGTACAAAAATATGGAAATAAACTTCAAGAAATTACCACTTGTCAACTTTCAATAAAGTATAACAGAAAAGTATCCGCAACTATGTGTAAATACTTTAAAAATACTCCTCTCTTTTCTAACTATGTATCTGTGTGAGGCTGGATTTTCTTTATACACCTCAACCCGACGAACGTATTAAAACAGATTAAATGTGAGAATCAGGTATGAGAATTTAGCTGACTTCTATTGAGCCAGGTATTAAAGAAACTTGTAAAGAGTGAAACAAAACCACTCTTCTAGCTTTAAAAATATATACAGTTACTTTTATAAAGAATATGTTATTTATTATAACAGATATGAGTTTTTCATTATTTTAAAACTGATTTTTACGTTGAGAGGTTGAGGCAGGTGGATCACGAGGTCAGCAAATCGAGACCATCCTGGTCAACAGGGTGAAACCCCGTTTCTACTAAAAATACAAAAAGTAGCCAGGCATGGTGGTGTGTGCCTGTAGTACTGGCTACTCAGGAGGCTGAGGCAGGAGAATAGCTTCAGCCTGGGAGGTGGAGGTTGCCGTGAGCCGAGATCACACTTCTGCACCCCAGCCAGGGTGACAGAGAGAGATTCCGTCACAAATAATAATAATAATAAATGTTTAAAATAAATAATGTAAAATGTTCTCAATTTCAATTTCCAAAATAGTAAATTTCTAAATTTCTAAATGTAAATTTCTATATTTCTAAAGTAGTAAATATCTATAGTTATACCCTCAGACCAAACAGTCTGAGAGCTGCTATACTGGATAAAGGAATATTGCTGTTAATATGCTGATGCTATTGCTTATTGCTTGCCTGGGCTTGCTCTCAGCCTGCTTCCCCATTTCTTCCTTCCTCACCTATGATGCAACAATTATATAACTATTCACCTCTAGTTAACTTACTATGTTCAAATTAGGTCTATTGCTCTTACGTCTTACAATTTTTCAATAGCAGCTAAATATCTGGATTTGTATGTGAAGATTTTAAATTTTTAAAACACTGTTTAGGCCAAAAATAATCTACGTATCATGAGTTGAGAAGTTCAGTTATATGAACACACCTCAATTTACTACAGAAATGAACAGCAATGTTGTTGAAAACGTCTTAATCTAAAGAGTTCACATAGTGGCCCAGCACGGTGGCTCACGCCTGTAATCCCAGCACTTTGGGAGGCCGAGGTGGGCAGATCACCTGAAGTCCAGTCTGGCCAACATGGTGAAACCCCGTCTCTACTAAAAAATACAAAAATTAGCTGAGTGTGGTGGTGGGCGCCTGTAATGGAGAATTGCTTGACCCAGGATGCGGAGGTTGCAGTGAGCTGAGATCTCCACGCTGCATGCCAGCCTGGGTGACAAGAGTGTTACTCTGTCTCAAAAAAAAAGAAAAAAAAAAAAAAGCTTGCATAAATGAAGTGTTTCATGTAATGTTTACAAAGTTTTTTTCTAATATTTTATAATTAAAATTTCATCATTATTAACCCACACTTGTATTCAATTGCCATTTTAATTCACACAACAGATATTTAGTAAACCTAAAAATACAATTCTCTAAAATTGTGTCATCAACATAAACAGGTACATAGATAGACACTATTGTATATTACATTTACTTTATTTCTCAACCTTTCATAAAATTAAGAATTTTGTGTAATTATGAATAAATTATAATTTGAACTAGTTTTTAAATTTACATATGAATATTTGTTACAGAACTTACATGATTCACTACAGCCTTGAATTATTTTGGTATTACGGAAGAGAAGAACTAATTTCATTTCTCTACTGAGGAAAAAATTATAGTAAACATAGAGAAAAATTATTACCTTACATTTAAAATAATTTAATGATGTATCCTTTGGAGTAAATATAATCAAAATGTTTTACCAGACTATTTAAACTAGAAGAAACTCATTTAGGACTGACATATTTTGTTAAATGCGAGCTGTGAATACCAAAGGAAATTAACAATATAGTGAAGGATTTTTTTTTACCTTTTTGGTTGTTCATACTTATTGGCAAACAAAATAAATAGGAAATAAATGTAACATTATAAATCAATTATTGTAGTAACAATAAATTTCACTTGATTTTAGGATACCAATAATTAGTCCTGTTTGATAAAGATTGATGTCTCAGATTTATAAATAATATTCTTAAACTAATATTCCTAAAAATAAATGGATTTATAACAATAAGTAATACTCGTATATTACCTTAAGTCTTAACAAAGTACATTTTCACATACAATCTTCCCATAGTCTACCATGTCAAATGTCAATTAATCTGACTGTCACGGGTTTCCAATACTGTCCTAGCTCTACCTTTTAGCCAATTCCAACTAAACACCCCTTCAGCTCACTGATATTTGCCCATTTTCCCTACTGTAAGATGTCAGGTGAAATTACTAAGATAAAAGCACAAAGACCTTCCTTTCCATTTGTGACTACTTTAACTTGTTGATGATAATCCATGAATGTCATTGTGTTTACCATAAGTTGAAAATTGTATGTAGTCATATATTTATTTAAATGATAATTTATGCCAACTGATTCAAATGAGAATAATGACTGGGCCGGCGTGGTGGCTCATGCCTGTAATCCCAGTATTTTGGGAGGCCGAGGCAGGTGGATCATTTGAGGTCAGGAGTTCAAGACCAGCCTTGACAACATGGTGAAACCCCGCATCTACTAAAAGTACAAAAATTAGCTAGGTGTAGTGGCAGGTGCCTGTAATTCCAGCTACTCAGGAGGCTGAGGCAGGAGAATCACTTGAACCCAGGAGGCGGAGGTTGCAGTGAGCCAAGATCATGTCATTGCACTCCTGCTTGGGTGACAAGAGCAAAACTCAGTCTCAAAAAAAAAAAAAAAAAAGAATAATGACATAATTTGGGAGTAACATTTCCAAACACTAACACAATATACATACAAACCATTATGTAACTTTTACTAATAACACTTATTATAGCTCACACCTGTTTTCTAGTTACGAAACCATGGAGATGAAAACTTGGAACATACCTTTAAAAGTTGTTATCTTTTGACTTGAGATGAAGTAGTTATGACTGGTGATATATTAGTGAAATTATCAGCCCATTCAAGCAATTTCACAATAAATATAATGATATTTTGATTTTAAGTTCTAATGATTAATTGCTAATGCTTCATTATAATTAATCCTAACCTTTCAAATTGAGACCAAATTGTAACATTTCAAGTGAAGAATAATCAATCTATAAAATACTGAGTCATAAATATAAAAAACTGAACAACTGCCATATTGCCATTTTCATGTATAAAAAGATTCAAATGAATCAAATATTATTGTGCACTCAGATCTTAAAAGGAAAAGATAATAAATAGATCCAGCCACTCAAAGTAAGTGTGAGTGTAATATATGAGCAAACAAGGAAATGAAAATCCCTGTTTTTCTTTTTGCACAACAATTAAGCTCTTAACTACTGCCTTAATACATTTAACATATTAAGAGAAAAATATAAATGGAAAATAAATTACCAAACTCGAAGTGAAAGCACAACAGCTTTTAATAATATTACAAATCTCATGGCAGTCTATACTCAAAGTAGAAATATAATTCATGTGTGCTTGATATTTTCCAGTTGAAAACTAGTAATTTTATATAGATTATATCAGTGTCTCACACTTGACCCCTTTTAAAGCTAAAGAGAAGTAAGGAAAAAGGGAAGGAAGGAAGAATATGAAGGAAGAAAGGAAGCGGGGGAGGAAGGAAAAAAATTCAAACACCCAAAGTAACCCATAGACGACTTTAATTAAAATGTCAGAACGGCTATCATTTTGGACAGGCCTGTGATTGGGAGGAGACTTACTGGATCTTCCATGGTGCCAGTAAGTTTCTATTGATTTACATGAATGTTTATGGATGATGGTTACACAGAAGTGTCCATTCTGTGAAAATTCATCAAGCTATATATTTCTGATTTGTTTACTGTTCTGTATGCAAATTACACTTCAATGTTTATCTAATGAAAAATTTATGACTAGAGACTTGAAAAGAAGGCTCAAGAAGGATGTCATGTACCTCTAAGAGCTCTGTTTGACTTGGAGCCACAAACCACCTGATCTCTTTAGAGACACAGAGAATTTAGTTGAAATAGTGTTACTGGCCTGGTGCGGTGGCTCACGTCTGTAATTCCAGCACTTTGGGAGGACGAGGCAGGCTGATCAGTTGAAGTCAGGAGTTTAAGACCAGCCTGGCCAACATGGGGAAACCTTGTCTCCATGAAATATACAAAAATTAGCCAGGTGGTTGTGTACGTCTGTAATCCCAGCTATTTGGTAGGCTGATACAGGAGAATCACTTGAACCCCGAGGCGGAGGTTGCAGTGAGCCATGATTGTGCCACTGCACTCCAGCCTGGGTGAAAGAGTGAGACACAGTCTCAGAAAAACAAAACAAAACAAAAAACAAGTATTAGTGAAGAATTATTTTCCTATCCTAGAGTTCCTCATTAGGATATGCAAATTAAGACCCACCCATAGTCACACTATACCTAACTCAAATTTTGAGTCCTTGAGCAAGTTTATTAAAGCAAAGATGAAATTTCCCAGATTAAAAAAGGAAAGCTCATAAAATCTGCTTAAATTTAGCTTAAAAACACATCAATTATATAATCTGTAATATGTAAGAAATATAAAATATTAGGTAATGATTTATAATATAGAAGTCACATATGATATCACGCATATATATGTATAGATTATAGTACTTAGAATTCTTGAAGTATTATTGCTTTTGGATATCAAAGAATAATAAGTGTTTCTCCCTCTTCCAAGAAGAATTCTAAATCACTCATAGGTATACGAAAGTATAGTTTTATTTCTTCTGAATCAGTAGAAGAAATATGAATTATGTCACAGCTGATAGAAATAGATCAAATATAAAGATATCTGAAATTGTACTGACGTATTAATATGTTTTAGAGTTTATTTTCTAGCAAGGCATGAAAACTCATCTCTCTTGGGTCATTTAAATATATTAAATAAAGTATATATATTTGGAAGAAAATAATTGTACGCTACCTGTAGAAAAAACAAGATAATTAAATTTTCATTTTAAAACAGGATAATGATAATAAGTGTAAGCAAAATTTTTATTTAAACAACAAAACTACCCATTTGACAACCATCTCAGAATTATTACAAGGAACTGTCTACACCAATTTTGTTTCAATGCAAATTTTAGATATAATTGTTCAATTATATCATTAAAATAGAGATGAATTGAGAATGTTTATGATATAGTTTTAATTGAAAAAATACTATAATATCCACACATACAATGATCTCAACAATGTATTATGAGGTACATACATCTAAGTGTAGGCATTTGTGGTAAAGTGATAAAATAAGAGTCCAATTTCTTTCTTCTCCATTTGGGCAACAAGTTTTCTCAGCACCAACTAGTGAAGAGACTGTCCTTCCCCCATTGTGTGTTCTTGTCACCTTTGCCAAAGATCAGTTGACCATAGATGTGCAGATTTACTTATGGGATCTCTATTCTGTTCCATTGGTCTATAAGTCTGCTTTTGTACCAATATCATGTTGTTTTAATTATTGTAGCTTTGTATAGATTTTGGAATTAGGATGTGCGATGCCTCAGCTTTGCTCTTTTTGCTCAAGATCGCTTTGGCTATTTAGCATCTTTTGTGGTGATTAGGTCATGAGGTCCCTGGCCCCATAAATGGATTGATGTTGATATCAAGGGAGTGGGCTAGTTGCCATGAGAATGGGCTTATTATAAAAGGAAGTTCAGCCCCTTCTGGCTCCCTTATGCTTGCATTATTTTGCCCTTCTGCCTTCTGCCATGGGATGATGCAGCAATAAAGCCCTCGCTAGATGCACGCCCCTCAACCTTGAACTTTTCAGGCTCTAGAACTCTAAGAAATACATTTCTACTCATTACAAATTACCCAGTCTGGGTTATAGTGACACAAAATGGACTCAGATAGATAGATAGATAGATAGATAGATAGATAGATAGATAAATAGATAGATAGATAGATAAGAAAGAGGGACAGAGAGAAACAGAGAAATCAGGAACTCACATTCCCTAAAAAGAATTGCAAGTAGGCACATGTGGCTGACTAAAATCAAATATATAGAGTTTCAACAACAAAAGCAATTATGTTTTGAGGAAGCTGTGCTGTTAAAAGTGCCACCATCCTGGATAAATAGAAACTGATTGCTAGAGAAAGAAAACAGATGATTTGTAGTATTATTTGGCAATAAAATGTACTTGGATGAATGTTGAAAATATTATACCAAGTGAATACCGCTAGTCATAAAGGACCACATATTATATGAGTTCACTAACATGAAACGTCCAGAATAGGCAAACCCATAGAGGCAAAAAGTAGAGGTGGCTACCTAGGACTTAGCGGGATGGATCAAGGTAGAGATGGGTGGGTCTGCTAATGGTTACATTGTTTCTTTTTAGGATGATGAAAATGTTCTGAAACTGTAGTGACAGTTGTAGAGTTGTAGAACTTTGTGACTACAGTAAAAGCTGCTGAATCGTACACTAAATGAATAAAATGTATGGTGTATAAATTATATTTTAAGAAACACCATCATTGGCAATCTTTTGTTTGTTTGTTTCAACTTTTAGATACAGGAGATACGTGTGCAGGATTGTTACATGGATATATTGCACAACGCTAAGGTTTGGGGTATACTGATCCCATCATCCAGGCAGTGAGCATAATACCCAACAGTTTTTCAAACCTTGTCTCTCCATCCCTCACTCCACCCCTGGCAGTCCCCAGTATCTACTGTTGCCATCTTTACGACCTTGTGTATCAAATGTTTAGCTCCCACTTAGAAGTGAGACTATCCAGTATTTGGTTTCTGTTCCTGTGCTAATGAGCTTAGGAAAATGGCCACCAGCTACATACATGCTGCTGCAAAGGGTATGATTTTTTCTTTTTTATGGCTGCATAGTATTCCATGCTGTATATGTACTACATTTTCTTTATCTACTCTAATTTTGATGTGCACTTAGGTTGATACTATGTCTTTGCTATTGTGAATAGTACTGTGATGAAAATAAGAGTGCATGTGTCTTTTTGGTAGAACAATTTATTTTCTTTTGGATACATGTGCAGTAATGGGATATATACCCAATCATCAAATGGTAGTCACAAGTTATTTGAGTAATCAGCTACTTTCCATGTAGTTGAAATAATTGAGATTCCCACCAAAGTATATAAGCATTTTGGACCTTCTTTGGACCAATGTTATAGGTAGAAGAAAGGTTGAGAAACTACACAGTGCCAGGAGGCAATGCTCCATGAATATTTCATGTTTCTGCATGGTCGGAGTTTCCTGAACAAAAATTCCAAGTAACATGGGTTAAAAATGATTGAACAGCAAATAAGTCTTGTACAATAAAGATAGAAATTTCCAAGAAAATGTATGGACATCTCCCTCAGAGAGTTTTATTTACATTCCAGAGTGGTGAAGTAGAGATCTCTCCATCTTCTCCCCAGAGAGGACTTGCTTACATTCTAGAGAAGGTTCCCTCTCTCTAGAGGGAGTATGTCCCTCTCTCTAGAGGCAGTAGGGCCACATGTGCCAAGTACCCTATATAAGCTCCAAGATTCATAATTTCAGAGTTCCTCTCCTGTGTCATAAACCCCATTTTCTGTGCACGATATATCTGGTACTATGTTATCTTGTGGGAAACTGAGGTATAGGGAAGTGACACAGGTTACTTTGTGAGTAAAAAGTCTAGCTCCAAACCAGAGGTCTCAAGATATTGCTAATATGTGTGTGTGTATTTTTGTGTATTCATATATGCTAGTGTGTATACAACATATGTATTAATATATACACGTATATGTGCATATCTTATATGTGCAAGTACAGTGGTACCTAGAACCTTTCATGGTTTCAGACTCAGTGCTCAGATCCAAAAAAGGCAGATTCTCAGATGCCCTGTTCAGATATAAGGAAGTGAGATAACTGAAACAGACGGATTTGCCAGAGGCCAGAGCCAAGAGTCATGAACTATAACTAGGGAGTTGTTCCCAGAAAACCTAAGCAAAGATTTCCCACTCACACAGGAAGGAGGATGGTGAAACCTCTGACCAACGGAAGTTCAGAAATGCTAGTATTCAGGGACTACTATATGCATCCATCCTTCTATTTCCAATTGAAGTGTTTATTATGATTATCTTCTTCTGTTTTCCCATTGAATGTTGAATGTGGTGAGTAAGGAGCCAGATAACTTGCATTTTTACTTCAAGGCTATTAAGATTAGACAATTAGATGAGATTTTGAGTTTCTTCCTGGAGGAGGCAGGTGGGAAGTGACTATATTCTATACACAAAAGGAAGGGAAGTATGTATGATAAAATAGACTGTAGTAGATTTATTAATATTCATAAATATTCCTCTTCCCTTCCTCCACTCCATAGTAGTAGTATGTTTTCTTCATATATTTACTTACTGGACAAGCAATGGACCTAGAACACAAATAATAAAGAGCACAAGCAGAAAAAAATATTAAACGTGTACCAAAGCAAACAATAACTAGACAACCAAAGGTTAATACACAGAAAGAAAGCAAACTGCTAAAGAAAATAACTTTTAAGTTATTGATGATTAAAAACAGGGTGACACTAAAGATTCAAGCCTCTTCAACATGAAGAACAAAAGTAAGTCATGTGCTTAATAAGCCTACTCATCTTCTTAGGCTATGTATTCGTTTAAAATCGTTAAAATTTCTGCATCTCTATCTGAAAGAAGCACTCAGACCTTTTAAATTTCTGTGGCCTATGGCAGTAAATGATCGTTATCTTTTAACGATCAGGCTCTACAATTCAGATTTATTCTTAAGGCTGGAGGAGTCAATGCTTTTAATGTAACTAACACTACATTGTATTATTTTGCGGCAGTATATTTTGCATTGTGAATCTGACAATGCTAAAACAAACTGCTATATTAAAGCTAACTTACAGAGAACCATCACAAAGGTGTGTCAGATAGAATTCAGTTTCACACAGAAAATAATAAACAAGAGCAACGAAGATGCCCTCTCACCAGCGGAACTGTCTGACAAAACTGGTACTAACCATGATAAGCTCCTGACCTTTCTTGTGGAAGACTAACAGTAACCTATCGTTAATAACCAATTTGACATTTCTCATGAAAAGACTTTTGGGAAAAATTATGTGTTATATAAATAATTTTATATCAAAGCAATGTAATTCAAAGTTACAATCAAAATTAATGAGATTTGCTAAAATTTTGTCAAAAATTATCGCTAAAAAGACAGACATAACTGTGTATCATGATCTAGGCCAAGGAAATATATCATCCTAACACTCAAACAATAAGGGGGTGAGGGAAATTTTATTTGTGTTTTTGGAAGCATTTGAAAGTAGACTTTGTACACTGAGACTTTAAGCTTTGTGAGGTCTGGAACTCTAACACAATTACTGTCAAAGGAACAGATATCAAAATATAGTTCCTATAACAATTTAATGTGTTTTCTTCATTAAGTAAATGAGAATCCAATGACAAAGCAAGGATAATTATAAAATACTGTGAATAAATACAATATTTTCCATACTGATATAGTAAGCCCTAAGAACTTTTTCACCAAGATTATTGATCAAAGAGTAATTAATTTTAAATAGGTTATTTAAATATTCCTCCAGCTTTATATAAGTAATAACCATTGCACATAATCCCCTGAAATTATTGGCAGAAGTTAGTTTATGGTTTTTTTTTTTTGTTTTTTTTGTTTTTTTGAGACAGTCTCGCTTTGTTGCCCAGGCTGGAGTGCAGTGGTGCGACTTCGGCTCACTGCAAGCTCCGCCTCTCGGGTTCACGCCATTCTCCTGCCTCAGCCTCCCGAGTAGCTGGGACTACAGGCACCGCCACCATGCCCAGGTAATTTTTTGTATTTTTAGTGGAGACGGGGTTTCACCGTGTTAGCCAGGATGGTCTCAATCCTCTGACCTCATGATCCGCCCATCTCGGCCTCCCAAAGTGCTGGGATTACAGGTGTGAGCCACCGTGCCCGGCCTCAAAAATATCTTAATATGTTATAGTCAAAGTCTAATTATATCCTAAATTATTCTTTCTTTCCAGTATCTACCATCACAAATCATTGAGATATGCATTTTTATTATATTTCTTATCAAATCTCTGTATCTTATCTATTTGCCATTCTCACAACCACTACTGATCAATATATTACCAGCTGGAATGATAGTCATAACTTATTTAGCACTGAAAATTCAGTCTAATCCTCTGAAAAAAATGCTAAACATGGAAAATGCAACAACTGCAAGGAAATTACTTATACTTGTTTTGTATCTACCATTCTGTTCCAAGGACATTTGCAGTGGTAATATCTGCAAGATGGAAGAATAGGAAGCTCTTGATTTTCCCTCCTTCCATAGATGCACCAAATAAATATCTACACATTGGTCAATCCCTCTAGGAGAAAACCAGAAACTAGTTGAGAGACTTCTACACACTGGGAAAATAAGAATATACCCACATCAATACAGGTAGGAAAATCTGGGACACACTCACACACAAACCTTACCTAGGGATAGTTAGTACTTTATGACTGGGAAGGAATCCTGAACTCCCAGCTTTTCCGTGAGTAGTAAAGGGCTTAAACCACACATACAGCACCCCAATTTTAGTTGTTTCTCCCAAAGGGTTTGGTTCTTAAAACACTTAGCTTTGAAAGCAGAAAGAACTTTGCATTCATAAGTCTTCCTAGGCCACAGAATACTGTGGAAGGCCATCTTACTAAATTTGTGGCTTTTGACAGAAGAACACAGATACTGCCATTCTGTGTCTCTCAGGAAGGGACTTGGGAGAACAATGCTCTGACCTCTCTATCTGCCAATTGTCTAAGCTCCAGATTGTGTCCCCCACTGGTTGAGACCATCAGAAGCTGCAGGGCAAAAGAGGCTCATTGATGTAGTCCACAGATAAATCACCATCCATGGCACAGAGCTGAGGTCAGAGTTGGGGGTAGGAGAGGGATGGGAAGGGAGGATGGTCTAGAATGGTTCTGGAGAGGCAAATTGATCCTACATATTGGGTTTAACATTTTCCATCCTTTCATTTTCAACAGTACTGTCTCCTTATGTTTTAGGGGTGTTTTAGTAAAAAAAAGAGGCAAATTTCCATTTATTACCCAGTCTGATAGTCCCTGTGTAACCTAGTGAATTTGCATTTATCATGTTTATATTATGCTTAAATTTGCTTTTCATTTCTTAATCCTTTCTCCTTTTTTTTTTCATTTCATTTGAATTAATAAATTCCTCTCCTTTCTCCATTACTTCTTCTATTCTATTTCTTTTCTCTACTGGTTTGGAAGATAAACTTTGTTATTTTATTGGTTAAAATGGATATTTTTTACATCTACTTTAAAAGTTTAGTGTCAATGGTTTCTTTACATACCTTCCAAACTTTGTAAGAATGGAAGATCTGTTTACCTTGGATCAAATTCTGTCCTGACTTACATCTGATTATTATCCACTACTTTAGCTATATCCTTTTTACAATAGTTTGAAATTATCATACATACACACATATATATTTTAATATATATATATCAAACTAGACTTTTCATATTTAATTTTTACGTTTCTATGAGTTTTAATGTATGTGATTTTTGAATGGGTGCACTTCCAATAGCTATGCCGCTAGGTCAGAGTGTGTAGTTCAAATGAGATGCAGGAATTTCCCACAGATCCTCTTCCTGGCTTAGTGCAGAGTGAGTAAGGGGTAAACTCCTGTCCTCAGCTTCTCCCTGAGAATACACATCTAACATGCCAACTTTTCCAGATACATCTCAAGGGACTGACTTCTATCTTGTCTGTCTTGGGGCACTGACAAAACTTGGCACATATTAATTGGAGATCACTAAAAAAAAGATAGAGATTAAGATAAGCATAAAAGTTGGGGCACCTAGAATCTCTTGCTGATTAGTGAGGTATATCTCTTACAAGACACTAGTCCGATAACACAGGGAGAGACAGTTGTCTTAGCAAATGTGCAGAAACCAACACAGAGTGTCAATAAAAGTGAAGAAACAAAGAAATATGCTCCAAATAAAAAACCAAGATAAATCTCCAGAAACCAGCCTTAATGAAATAAAGCTATGTGATTTACCCAAGAGAAAATTCAAAGAAACAGTCATAAGGGTGTTCACACCAAGGTCAGGAAAACAATGCATGACAATCTGAGAATTTCAACAAAATGATAGAAAATATTAAAACGCACCAAACAGAAATCATAGAGTTGAAGATTACAATAACTGAACTGAAAAAATCAATAGAGGAATCTATTGATCAGCAAAATTGAAGACAGGTCACTGGAAATTAATCTAAGTAGAAAATAACGAAAAAGACTGAAGACAGCTTATGGGAAACAATTATATAAATTATAGGAGGATGAGAAGGAGAAAAAAAAGAAAAAGGGACAAAAAGAGTATTCAAAGAAATAATGGCTGAAAACTTTCCAAACCAGGGAAAGAAAACAGAAATCCAGATTCAGGAAACCTAAGGCACACCACATAATATGAATCCAAAGAGTTCCACACTAAAACACATTGTAATTGATTTGACAAAAGTTAAAGACAGAGAGAATTTTGAAAGCAGTGAGAGAAAAAGGGCTTGTTACTCAGAAAATGCCATCAGATTATCAGTTGATTTTTCAGTAGAAATATTGCAGGCCAGAAGGGAGCAGAATAACATATTCAAAATGCTAAAAGAAACAAATTGCCAACTAAGAATTCTATACCCAGCAAACCAGCCTTTCAAAAACAAAGGGAAGATAAAGACTTCCACAGACACACAAAAGCTGAGGGAGTTTATCACCAGTAGACATGTCTTATGAGAAATGCTGTAGGAAGTCACTGAAGTTGAAACAGCACAATGCTGAACAGCAACATGAATGAACACCAAAGTATGAAACTTATTAGCAAAGGTAAATATATAGGAACAGAAAGAATATTGTATTACTGTAAGAGTGGTAGATAGATATATGGTAATTTGCTATAAAAAGTAAAAGAGAAAAGTTTCAAATACAACTATAACTAAATTGGGTGAATGGTTCTACAATATAAGTAGTTGTAAATTGTGACATCAGCAGTGTATAATGTGAGGAAAAGAAAAGTAAAATCAGTGAATTCTGGCATGCAAGTGAAGTTAAGTTGTTATCAGCTAAGCACAGACTGTTATAACTACTAGATATTTAAGCCCCTTGATAACCACAAAGAAAATACCTATAAAAGTTACACAAAAGAAAAAGGAACTGCAATTAAAACCTAGCAATATAAACAATAAAACAAAAAAGAGGCAGGAAGTAAGAAAAAGAGGAACAAAAGAACCACAACACAAAAAGAAAACAGTCAACAAAATGGCAATAGTAAATCATTCCTTGTTAATTATCACCTTAAATATAAATGGTTTAAGCTACCCAATAAAAAGATATGGACTGGCCGTATGAATTTTAAAATCCAAGATTCAACTATATTCATCTATAAGACACTCACTTTTGATTCAAGAACACACATTGGCTGAAAGTGAAGGGATGGAAAAAGACATTTCATGCAAATGGAAACCAAAAGAAAGCAGGGAAGCTAAGCTAATATCTGACAATAGATTCTAAGTCACAAACTGTAGCAACTGACAAAGGTCAATGATAATTACAGAAAGTCAATATAATTATAGAAGGTCAATATAATAATAAAGAGATTATTCCATCAAGAAGACATATTATACACATATATGCATCTTAGATCAGAGAATATAAACATATAAAGCAAACATAAACAACTAAAGAGAGAAATAGACAGCAATAATGATAGAGAACTTTGATACTACACTTTCAATAATGGATAGATCATCCAGATGAAAATTCAATAAAGGAACATTAAACTTAAGCTATACCTTAGACTTAATCAACACATATAGGACATTCTATTCAACAGTAATGGAATACACATTCCTATTAAGTACACATGTAATAGTCTCTAGGATAGATCACGTTAGACCACAAAACAATTCTTAACAAATTTAAGAAGATCAAAATCATATCAAGAATCTTTACTGACAACAATGGTATGAAAATAGAAATCAATGAGAGTAGAAAAATGGAAAATTCACAAATATGTGTAAATGAAACCAAATGCTTCTGAAAATGCAGTCAAGAAAAAAACTCAAAAGTATGTTGAGACAAATGAAAATGGAAATACAACATAAGAAAACTTATAGGACGCAGCAAAAGCAATCTAACAAGAAAGCTTAAAGTGAAAAATGTTTACTTTAAAACAGAAGAAAGATCTCAAACAACACACCTCACATCAAGAAACTAGAAAAAGAACAAATTGAACCAAAAGTTAGCAGAATGAAGACACTAATAAAGACCAGCATAGGAATCAAATAGAAAATTGAAAAACTATAGAAAATATTAACAAAACTAAAAATTTTTTGAAAATATAAATAAAACCAATAAACCCTCAGCTAGAAGAAAAAAGAGAGAGGATGACATTAAAATTAGATATGAAAGAGGAAACATTATAAGGGATACCTCAGAAACAAAAAAGGATCATAAGAAATATTATGAACAATTACTTGCCAAAAATTGGATAATCCAGAGGAAATAAATTCCTGGAAACATACAACATATAAAGACTGAAGAGAGAAGAAATAGCCTGAAAAGACCAATGACAAAAAAAGTGATTGAAGTGGTAATCGAAATCCTCCTAACAACAACAAAAGCCTCAAATCAGAATTTACAGCAGAATTCTGCCAATTATTAAAAGAAGAATTCATATCAGTAATTCCTAAACACCTCCAAAAAATGAAAATAGAGGGAATACCTCCAAATTCATTTTATGAAACTAGTATCACCCTCACATCAAAGCTGACAGAGACACCACGAGAAAAGAAAACTATACGCCAATGTTGCTGCTGAACATAGATGCAAAAATCTTCAACAAAAAACTCGCAAACTAAATACAACAACACATCAAAAAGATTATTCACCATGACTAAGTGGAATTTATTCTTGGGAAGCAAGTTTGCTTTAACATACATGAATCAATACATGTGACATACCACATTAAAGGATGAAAGATAAAAACCACAGGATCAAGTCAAAGATACAATAAAAGCATTTGACAAAGTCAATATCTGTTCATGATTTTTTTAAATCTTAAAAAATTAGGTACAGAAGGAAATGTCTTGAACATAATAAAGGTCATTGATGAAAAGCCCAAAACTAATATCATAATCAATGGGAAAAAACTGAAAGCTTTGCCTCTAATATATGGTACAATGTAAGGATTTCCACTGTCTCTGCTTCTATTAAACATAGTACTGATAGTACTAGCAGGAGCAATCAGACAAGAAAAAGAAATTAAAGGTATCAAAATTGAAAAGGAAGAATAAAATTATAACTGCTTATAGACTGATCATGATTATACATGTAAAATACCCTATAAGACTACACACACACACGCACACACACACACACAACCTGTTAGAACTAACAAAACTAACAAATTCAGTAAAGTAGTAGCGTACGAAATTAACATGGTAAGATCAGTTGCATTTCTCTATATCAACAATGATCTATTAGACACACAATTAAGAAAACAATTCCATTTATAATGTCATCAAAAAGAATAAACTACTTAGGAATAAATTTAACCAAGAAAGTAAAAGATCTGAACAATAAAAACTATAAAATATTGATTAAAGAAACTGAATAATAAATGGAAAGTTCTGTGTTAATGGATTAAAGAATTCATATTGTCAAACTATCCATACTACCCAAAGAGCTCTGCAGATTCAACAGAATCCCTATTAAAATTCCAATGATATTTTTCATAGAAATAGAAAAAACAATATCAAAGTTTGACTAGAACCACAGACTCTAAATAGCCAAAACAATCTTAGAAAGAAAAACAAAGTTGGAAACATACCACTTTCTGATTTCAAATTATATTATGAAACCATAGTGATTAAATATTATGATACTGGCATTAAAACACACAGACCAACGGAACCAAAAAGAGAGCTTCAGAAATAAATCCGAGCACATATAGTAAGTTATTTTCCAGAAGGCCACCAAGAGGACACAATAGGGAATGGATAGTATCTTCCATAAATGGTGGTGGGAAAACTGAATGTCAACATGCAAAGAAATGAAAATGACCATTATCTTACAGCATTCACAAAAATCAACTTAAAATGAATTAAAGACCTAAATACAAGACCTCAAACTGAAAAACTCTTAGATGAAAATATAAGGAAAAGCTCTCAGATATAAATCTGGGAAATAATTTTTTGGGGTATCACAGCAAAAGCTCAGGCAACAAAACCAAAATTAAGAAATGAGACTATATCATACTAAGTTACTTCTGCATAGCAAAATAAACAATCAACAAAAGAAAAGGCAGCTAAGGACTGGGAGAAAACATTTGCAAACCATGTATGTGTAAGGGGTTCATATCCAAAATATGTAAGAAATTCATACAACTCAATAGTAAAAAAAAAAAAAAAAAACCTAATTTTAAAAAGGGGAAAGAACATAAATAGACATTTCTCCAAATAAGACATAGAAATGGCTAACGCATATATGGAAAGGTGCTCAACAACACTAATTATCAGGGAAATGCAAATCAAAACCATAATGAGATATCACCTGACACATGTTATGATGGCTATTACAAAAAAGACAAGAGATAAAAAATGTTGGCAAAGATTTTGAGAAAAGTGAACCCTGTACACTATTAATTGAAATGTAAATTAGCACAGCTATTACTGAAAACTATATCGAGATTCCTCAAAAAATGAAAAAAAGAAATACCATATGGCTCAGAAATCTCTCTACTTTGTATATGTACATCCAAAGGAAACGAAATCAGCACTTCACAGAGCTATCTGTGATCCACGTTCACTGCGGCATTATCCACAACAGCCTGGATATGGAAACAACTCAGGTGTCCATCAATGCATGAATGGATAAAGAAATTGTGGTGTATATGCCACGGAATATATTTAGTCTTAAAAAAAGAGATACTGGCATTTGTGGGAACATAGATGAGCCAGGAGGATATTATGCTGCGTGAAATGAACCAGACACAGAAAGAAAAGTACTGCATGATCTCACCTATATGTGAAATCTAAAAAAAGTTCAAATATATACAAATAGGGAGAATAACAGTGGTTTTCAGGGGGAGAGAAGCAGAGCAAAAGGAGAGATATTCATCAAAGTACAAACCTGAAGTTACATAGGATGACTAATTATAGAGATCTGATGTATAGTTGAAGAATTATAGCTAAAAATACTGTATTGTATATTGAAAATTTGCTAAGAGAGTAGATTTCAGGTGCTCTTACCACAAAAAGGGTGAGAGCTTACTTATAATAATCATTTCACTATGTATATGTATATCAAAACATTATCTTGTACACCTTAAATATATGCAATGAAAAATAAATAAAAAATAAAAAATAATATTTGCAAAAATGCAATTGTGGCAAGTAGGTGACATTAGCATGCAGAAAGAAAAAGGTTTCTAACACTTGGGAAACACTAACAGAAATGGCAAATGACTATGTGATGAACAATGACATGAAAGTAAAACACATTATAAAACATGTTGAAAAACACTCCAGATGTCAACAACACTAAAACTTCAGACATTCAGATAATAAATGCAAGAAAGTATACAGAGTTTACTTCTCAACTTAATCCTAGTTAGGGCAGAATTCTGACACTATTCTCTGCTTCATTGCAAATGAGCATGAACATTCTTTAATGCAATGCATTCTGTTTTAAAGGTTTTACTACACACATAATTGCTCAAATCCCAGTTCTAGCTTAGTAAACAAAATGACTTGAAAGTCGATGGTCCATTAACAACATATTTTCTAAAACTCAACATTAAGTGGTAAAAGATGAATATATATTACATGCTCTACTTAAATCATTTTTAAAATACGATTTTTTTTTTTTTTTTTTTTTTTTT
>NC_037677.1:111997556-112162979 GCF_003255815.1 Theropithecus gelada | reverse complement strand
TTGCTTTTTCCTTGCACCTTTTAAACTCGTTGTTATAATGGAAAGTGCTTAAACACTCTTTATCCCAAGAAGTTATAAAATATATATATATTTTAAAATAAATATATATATTATATATAATAAATATAAATATATATATTTATAAATATATATATAATAAATATAAATATATATATATATTTTATAACTTCTTGGGATAAAGAGTGTTTAAGCACTTTCCATTATAACAACGAGTTTAAAAGGTGCAAGGAAAAAGCAAAGATGTTTACTAAAATTCTATTTTAAAATATCTATAAGTTCAGTTACATCATATTATGCACATTGAGTCAGACCTAAAATGCCATAACCTGTTTTGAAATATTGTCTCAACCAATTTCCACAGGTTATAACCATTTCGAAGTGATTTACATTTGTCTATTAGCAATTTTATTTAATTAAGAGATGTTTCTAATATTTTACAAAGAAAATAGGCTAGGTTTAACATTAATAAGCAAAAAGGCAGAGAGGTGGAAAGTTTTGTGCCAGCACCCTATGTGTAGGAAATTGGTAGTCAATAACAGGGCTGAGCAAACCTTAACTGCCTTTGCTATCAGCAATGGCCAGAGAATTTCTAGGGCTCCTGAAATCAGCATGCAGAAATCAACTAAGGAGCATCTGGTGCCCAAGTAACATAGGATTTAAATGTGATTGAGACGGAAGTAGATGGGAACACATTTAGCAAGGAATTTCAGCCAAATATTCAGTACAAGTTGCGGCAAATATAAAAGATTAAGATACATGGTAGATTTGATATTAAATATTTTTGATAATGAAATACTAGTTACTGTCTTTTGATATAAGTTCCTAAAAACAAGTGAAGTAAATTTGAAGGAATTAGTTTTAGTGGAATAGCATTGGCAACTACAGTCTTTTTTCTTGAATAATTTCATTCATGCTTCATGTGTGTGTATATACACATTTATATATATGTAGTTATATATAAAACTACATGTACATATGTAGATATATATATCTGCATATAGATATAGATATACATGTACATATGTAGTTATGTATATATAGCTGTAGTTATATATATAGCTCTCATTATATATGTATATATAGATACACAATATATGTCTTATATATAATTATATATAATGGCTGTAGTTATACATATAAAACTGCAGCTGTAGTTTGCTAGTTTGCTTTTTATCGTAAGCAAGACAAATGGAATCATGATTTTGCAAGAAATAATTGAGATAACCACTTCCGAAAGAATGTTCTGCTTTAAGTGGTTTACACAAGTTTAGGTTACCCATTTCTTTCCTGTCACAGGTTCTCCTACAATCAGACACAGAAGTATCTTTTCAGCTTTGTCTTTCAACTCTTTTCTTAATTACATACCTGGCATTTGATCATTCAGTATTTTGAAAACAATGGTACTGTCATAAATGCTAGTATTTTCCAAGGACCTTCTCTGTGCCCATACTGACTTTTAATAACATCCTAACCAATTTATCCATCGAGCAAAGGGCTACATATTCTTGATAGCTCAAATGGCACCTATTTGATGAGGGCTATTCTAACCATCTGCCTTCACCTGGTGTTGGAATTTAACACTTTGTGTTACTCATTTATCTTGGTCACTGAGTTGTAACATTCCCAAGGACACTGTGACTTCTGCTCTGAAAATGATAGACAGGAGACAGGGAAATACTGGGTAGAAGAGGGCGGTTTTCCGACAAAGACCCTACCCTCAAGCCTGGATACCCGTGGCCCTAAATGAGAACAGGTATTTCTGTTTCTGTGCCCCAAAAGTCACTTTTGGCCTGCCACACTCCCTATCCTACCCCAGCCATGCCCCCCATCCTGCTCCTATATAAACCCTGAACCCCAAGCTCCAGAGCAGACCAGCAGGTGACGAGATGAGGAGGCAAGCAGACAGACAGTGGAACAATGTGAGGGAGAAAGAGAGAAGAGGGACATCTGAACACTGAGAAGAATTTGGCTGGGGGAAGTCAGGAAAGAGTTCGGCCACTGGGTGGCCCAACTCCAGAGGAAGATCACCTTCCCACTCCATCTCTGTTTCCAGCTCCCCATCCTTATCACTGAGAGCCACCTCTACCACTCAATAAAACCTTGCATTCACCTTTGAGCCCACAGGTCATCCAATTCTTCCAAGATGCCTGGCAAGAACTCAGGATACAGAAATCTGTCACACTGGCTCTTTACCCTGGCAATAGGGCAGAAGGTCCGTTGAACTGATTAACACTCAAGCCTTCTGCGGAAGGCAAAGCTGAAAGAGCTTGGTGACACTGGGGTTGCAGACACAACCCCCTAGACACTACAGTGGAGCTGGAGCCCAAAGCGCTCACCTGGCCTCTGCATCTGCCCATCTGCACGCTCCCCTTCCTTCAAGGGGTCTGAGCTGCAGGGCGACCAAACAGGCAAGCCACACTCCAGTTATACATCCTGCAAAGGGAATCAGGGAACTGTCCCATTTCCAAAACAACCCCTGACAAACAGTATTTAACATTAACCAAGACTTAGACCTTGAATATCAATTTTATGGTATTAATTAGGAAAGTTATAGATTCAGCCCAGACCTCTCTCTGGAAACCCAGACTTGTATATCCAAATGTCTGTATGTCCAACTGCTATGTGAACCTTCTCCCCCTGCATCTCTTTTAGGCATTTCAAACTTAACCTCAAATAATGCTCTTGGCTGCTGTCTAACTTCCCTCACATTTTTGTCTTTCCCAGTTCTTATGGTTTAGGTTAAGGTACCACTATGTATCTAGTTGTTGAAGGCAAAACCCTAGATTGTAGAGTGAGAATTAGTCTTCTTTTTCCCACCGATTGCATCCAGTCTATCAGCAGTGACAATATATTCTACCTCAAAAACAAATCCTAAATTTTCCTCTGTCTCTCCACCTCTATTACCACCTATGTAGTCCAAACAACTATTTTCTCTTATACCCTAGCCTCCAAATTGTTCTACTTCTTCCCTTGTTCCCCTATAATCCATTCTCCATACCGCAGCCAGAGCTATGATTTTCTTTTAACAATTTTACTGTAATACCATATCTAGGGTAAAATTTACTGTGATGTACAATTAAATGAATTTTAGTATATTTAGAGTCATATAACTGTCATTACACAATCTAATTTTAGAACATTTCCATCACCCCCAAAACCAAACTTCTGTCCATTTGCAGTAATTCTTCATTCCAACATCCATCTCTAGGTAGTCTCTTTATATTTCCCTTTTTCTTCACATTTCATATAAACAGTATCATACAATACATGGCTTTTTCTATGTGTCTATATAAACTTGAAAGAGAATATACAAAACCTACTTGAGGAAAACATTTTTAAATTCCCTAAAGTCACAAAAGTAGAACAGATGGTAAGACATAGAAACACGTCTTATATGAATAGGAATATTTTATAATTTTATAAATAACATTTTATAATAGAAATATTAGTTTATTATTATGAATAGTAATAGAAATACATGAATATGAATTAGAAGGTTCAATATCATAAAGGTAATAATTGAAAATAAATTAATTTATAATTTTAACTCTAACAATAAATATACCAACAAGCTATTTTCTCCAGAAAGTCACAAACTCCTTATAAAATCTATTTAGCAGAATAGTTATAGAAAATAATACATAATAAAATTATGCAAGCAAAAAATGAGAAGGAGCCAGTCTACTAGAGAGAAAATATATTGTAAGGTCTCAATACTTACAACAATGTTGTAGTAGTGCCTGGCTGGGTAATCCAATAGAAGCTAACAGCCCCAAAATATATGGGAATATAATATGCAGTAATAACAGCATCTCAAAATACAGGGGTAAAGAATGTATTAATAAATAAATAGTGTTGGAATGACCTAATAGCTATCTGGAAAACAATAAGTTGAAGCAAATATTTAAATGTGTGATGGATCAAAGATAGAAATTCTTCATCACTGCTTCCGTCCATGAAAAAATAGGACAATCCATTTTTCCACACTTTTATGTCTGAGCTGGTCCTATACTGATTTTGCCAATATAATACAGGTGCAGGTGACACTGTGGAAATTATAGGTCTAGTCTATAAAAGGACTATAAGCTGCCACTTCCCTCCTCTTAAAACAGCTGCCATGGTATAAGAAAAGCCAGCAGCTATATGGATAGACCCATATGGAGGAAAATTGAGGTCCTTAGCCAACAGCCTGAGCTGAACTCTTAGTTAATGGGGGTAGAAGATTCTCCAACCCCAGTGAAGCTGACCCAGCTGATGCCATGTTGGGGAGAGAGAAGCTATCCCTGCTGAGCACTGCTCAAATTATGAACAAACCCTATGCTTGGGTTGCTCAGGATGGCTGAAATCAACTGAAGGCTCAAATGAGAGCTCATGTGGAGTCCTAACTGAGGGCTCAGTTGAGGTCACTCTCTAGTAGTGTCAGCTCTCTGGATATAGGCCTCTTCACTGAGGAAGCCTTCATACATGGTAGCTAGATTCCAAAAAGGAGCATCTCATTAGTAAGCTCCGAAGAGGGAAGAAAAAGGATTGTCAGTATAATTAAGGGCTAAACGTAAAACTACCAACATATCACTCCAACCACAGTTGACTGGTCAATGCACTCATAGCCCCCATCTACAGTCAACATAGTACAGATGGGCATGAAAATCTGGATATTGAGGTCACTTGGGGGTGACCAAACTAACAGTGTACACAAAATGTAAAAATGAAGCCATAACTGGGTAAAATCCTGTGTAAACTTGAAGTAAGCTGAGTCTTTCTACCTATGATTCAAATTCCAGAAACCATAAAAGAAGTTTACAAAATTTGAAATCAAACATAAATATATCTTCATGTTTGCTATGGTCAGGAAGTTTGTATCCTTCAAAATTTCACATGCTGAAATCTTTATCCCCAGCATGATGGTGTTGGGAGGTGGGGTCTTTGGGGAGGTGTTTCGATCATGAGGGCTCTGCTTTAATAAAAGAGATGGCAGAGGCCAGGTGCGGTGGCTCATGCCTGAAATCCCAGCACTTTGGGAGACTGAGGTTGGGGATCACAAGGTCAGGAGTTCGAGACCAGCCTGGGCAACATGATGAAACCCCATCTCTACTAATAAAAAAGAATACAAAAATTAGCCGGGCATGGTGGCGTGCACCTGCAATTCCAGATACTCAGGAGGCTGAGGCAGGAGAATTGCTTGAACCCGGGAGGCGGAGGTTGCAGTGAGCTGAGATCACACCACTGCACTCCAGCAGAAAGCTAGCTAGCTGCTTTCACCATGTGATGATACAGCTGTAAGGTGCCATCTATCAACCAGGAAATAGCCCCTCGCCAGACACCAAATCTGCTGATGCCTAGATCTTAGATGTCCCGCCCTCCAGAACTGTATGAAATATACTTCTGTTTTTATAAGCTACCCAGTTTATGGTATTTTTTTACAGCAACCTTAATAGAGTAATACATTGTTTTTTTTAAAAAAAGTATTTAAAGAATTAAATGGTAAACTGAGAAAAAATATTTACAACTCATACCAGAGACAAACAGTTATCCTACTCAAGGTTAAAGAGCTTCTAGAAATAAAGAATAAAAAGATCAACAATCTAAAAGAAAAATGAGTAAAGGACATGAATAGTTTGCAGAGAAAGAAAATACTGCCCTTGAACACTGGAAAATATTTTTGGCTTTGCTCTTCTTCAGGATGTGCAAATTAGAACCACTTTAAAACATCATTTCTCACTTATCAGATGGCAAAAATCCAAAGTTTGACAAAATACTCTTCATGCAGTTGGTAGGAAAATAATGTGGTAAAACCCTATAGAGGGCAATCTGCTAATAGCCATAAAAATTACAAATATATTTTCCATTAAGCAAGCAATTCCATTTGCAATTTATCCTATAATTATATCTGCACACATACAAAATGAACAATGTACAAAGTTCATAACAATGAAAAAGAAAAACATCAAGAGTCTGTTTATAGGGACTAAATAAGTTGGGGTATAATCATCCTGCAAAATAGAATGCATTTATAATAAAAGAAACAAAAGAGGTTGGCAATGGAAAGATATCCAGTTATATTGGTAAGTGACAAGAGGAATGTGTAGTAGAGGATACATACCATATTTCTTCAACTCTAACAGATGAGGTTTTTCACATTTTAATATTTCTAACATTGCAATGTACTTTATAATCAATGTTGTCACCCTTTAATTGCCAAGATTTTTTCTTTCTTGGTGTTACATAAAAATGTGCAAATTGAACTCACGTTTAATGAAATATGGAAATATATTATTTTTGTATAATAAAGAAGGGATACAAGTTTACATATTTGCATATGTTGATGTTGGAATATGCAATATCATGATAAAGGAAACCTGGAAGGATACATAGTAAACAAGTGTTTATCTATGAAGGCAGGGAGGGAAAGTGTGGACTAGGTTATAGATAAATGTAAAACTTTTAAATTTATGACTTTTTATTTTTTCCTAAATTTGAATTATGTTAATATATTACTTATTTTAAAAATTAAATTAAATTGAAATAAAACCTAACACTCCAAAATCAAATTTCGTTTTTACAAATCTAGTATAGAAGAACCTACATTTGTTTTTTACGTACTACCTCATATTCCAGCTAAGATGAAAGCTGAGTTTTTTCCAAGCATTAAGAACTTGCTGAGAGCTTTATATTTAGAATCTAAATTCTGGCAAAGATATTTAAGATAATATCCAGTTCACGTAGACACGAACATATGTGCTTTATAATCAATATTACCTGAAAATATTACTACCAAAGTGATGTTGCTGGCATTTAAAATCTTTAATAAAGCAAAAAGAACATAGCTTTAGTAATTGGGCATCCTATTTTCAATGGCTATACTTAAATTGTTTAGCAATCCTGTATTCAGGTAATTAAATTAACGTTAAATATTAAATTTTTAACATAAAAAGATGAAGCCAATTATAATTTATTCTGTTTCTTGTGAATTTCAATATTGAGTAAGGACTTCTCTTTTTCCTTCTCTTTGTATTGAGTATCACCATGATTCAATAGCCTGAACAAAAGTGCACTGGCCACTTACTATGTATGACAACAACTTCTGCCAGGTGTGATTCTATGTACCCACATTCATAAAATGTTTTATTCCACTGTTATCGTTAACTGCCAGCTTTCAGCAACAAAGTCACCTTCACTTGAAATCCAACAAACATTTATATTAAGAAAAAATAGGAAGTAATTCTAAGCACAATAATTAGACATATTAAGTAGAATAACAACTAGATAAAGGATGACAGTATTCAGGCTGCCACCAAATATTTCACTCATTAGGTAGCAAAACTATACAGGTTTTATAAAGGTTAAACAAAAAGAGATCATAGACATTGTGACTGTTGCTTATTATGCATTATTCTCCTTGCCAAGATTTTTCTGGAGAGTGTATTTAGTTTTCACCATTCTCATTAAACTAACTGTTATTAAAATACATCCTAGTTGTTCACTAATGAGCATGTAATTCACTAATTAGGAAACATTAAAAATAAGTACATTTTAACAAAATAAAAATGTTCCTGCATTATTCTAAAATTACATCTCAACATAGAATTTGAATCAGTATATGATTAAAATTTTGGATTAAAAATAGACTAAAACTATCAACAATGACAGCAAAAGTGAAATAAATCTTAAAATTCTTCATTTTTTAATAGGTTGCCAGCATGCATGGCATCCCTGGCTAAATCATGTGATATGTACTTTTAATTAATATAAATTTTTTTATAAAATAGATCTGCAAAATTAAGTGGAAAACAGTTTTCACCAGGCAAACTCTAATTTTGAATTCATCTTCAGGACAAAATGAGATACATTTTCATTTAGAAAAACTTATTCCAATACACATGAAAGAGTAGCTAAAACACAGTAGTTCACTTTACCACACATATTAAAAGGAAAAGAAGGACAGTAATCTAAAAAAGCATTACTTTGAATTTGTAAAGTATTAACCTCACTAAACTGTGATTTAATACATTAAGATTCTGGATAATAATCAACTACCTACATAACATTTCACAGCTACCATAAGATTCTACACTCAATCTTTATTATAAAATTAGGAAATTTTCAGTTTTAAAACTAAATGCCACAGTTTACCCAATATTGGGTACTTGCTGAACAAGTGTGTTAAGCAAATAGGAGGTTCTTGACAAATACTTATTGTTTGTCCTGGCTGGACAAACAGGTATATCATTTACCACGCCTTCTACAAAATTGAATTTCAGTTGCTAGTAATTGGAATATGATTCATTAACAAGTGTGCCATTAAGTGATTATAAATGTGTTGATGCTCATTGTTCTTGAGCAGCCTCCTGGGGTGTGTGTGAAAGCCCCTGGGCGGAATACCTACAGCCACAATCAGCCTCCTCTACTAACCTTAGTGTATCTTGCAAACATTATTTTAATATGTACCTTAATGTGAAATTGTCTAGGTATCATAATACAATAACAATTGCATTATTTCTAAATATAGTATATGTAAAAAAAAAAGTCAATAATCTAAGTATCTAGGCAGTTTTTCTTGTTTCAGCTGACTGATAAAGTAACCTAAAGTAGTCCATAGAGGTTATAATTTAGCTTTCTTATATACTCCACTCAGATTCCTAAAATATTTATAATAGTCTCCATAGTATCATTTAGCAACTCAACTGTCCTAAAATAGTGCATTTTAATTAGATTTTGCATTTCAAAGCACATTCTACATAGAAAACAATTTTATGCAACTTATATCAATACCCTAAGATAAAAGAATAGCCAAAGGTTATATGTAAATTACTAATTATCTAAAGGAAGCAAAACTGATTTGCTGCTTAATTTATGTTAGCTCATCTGTTAGGCAAATAACCATTCTGAAAGTAATAATAAATTGTCCACATCTACAGGAGATACGTGTTTCATATTAAACAATATAATACAAAACCAGCTTCTAAGAATAGCATATTTCTTGCACTATGATTAGAAAACTATGGCTCTTGCCCAGGTGCAATGACTTACACCTGTAATCCCAACAATTTGGGAAGCTGAGGTAGTAGGACTGCTTAAGCCTAGGCGTTCAAGACCAGCCTGGGCCATACAGCAAGATACCATCTTTAATAATAATAAAAAAGAAGAAGAAGAAAAAAGAAAACTATAGCTATCATATAGAATTGTTTAAACAATTATGTGTTTTCTGAAAGTCAAAGATAGTTTACCAATTATAGACCTCATTGGAGTTCACAATGTCAGTACTTCAGCATGAATAGAAATAAGAAATAAGAAGCTAACATTTTTACTCAAACAATTTTAGAGAAATAGACTGAGTAGAATCTTGCTAACCTGTATGTTTAAGGAAATTAATGTTATTTATGGTAATAACCTGGCATTTTTAGGAACAAAATATACTTTTATACTAGTAGAAAAATTTAGGATGGCAATAATAAATAATAAAAATAATCAAATGGTAAATTTGCAAAATATATAATGATTTTTAAAGTTTTAAATTATAATCTTATATAGTTTGATTGAAAATACTTACCATGTATAGATTTGAAATTTGGATGCTATTGTACCATAAGCTATTACTAGTTGATGAGTGTGTGCTTCTAAGCCATTCTAAGTCAATTTCCAAAGCAAGCCATTAGGATCAAAGTAGTAAATATTAATTGCTGTAAATGCATAGGTGGAAAGCTAGAACTTGAAGGCTGTAAGTCTGTACCGTTACTTAACACAATAATACGATACAAAATTTATACTTGCATAATACAATAACCATGCAATTACATAGTCCTTCTACACTAATATAAAAAGCAGTTACACACACACACACACACACACAAACTCACACACACATTCATTTAAATGAAGGAAAAAGTAGCAGAAGCCTTTATTATTTTATATTAGTCATATTTCATAGAATTTATAACATGATCTAAAGCAGTTTGCCAACATTTTAATTTAATTCTCTAAGACTGTAATTTAGCTTGCTGTGTCTTAAATTTCCTACTGAAATTCTCAGTCATTTTCCTTATATTACTGTTATAAACTTGAGTTAGAGCCATGTAGTTTTTGAGAGTACTCCACTGTAGTGTGGTTCTAAAAATTATTTCTCAGAATTACATAGCTGGATTGGTATCCTGGAATTCTTAAAAATATCTCTCTAAAAGAATATTCTAAGTGCATTAGAAATGCTCCACTGTAGAAATAAATAGTAAAGAGAAATAAAGATATAAAGTGGTCAAAATGTGACTATAATGGAAAAAATACATTTTTGACTTCTCATCAATAGATGTGAAATATTTTTATGTTGCTAAATAATTCAGAATTATAACAATTTATTAGAACTTTACAGTTACATTAAAAATATACAAAAACAGGGTATAAAGAATATGCTATTATTAGTGTAAGTAATGTAGAAAAAGATGTGTATTCATATTGCTTCGGTATGTATAAAATAACTTCAGAAGAATATACACACAAAACAAACCCTGATAACACTGATCGGCTATAGAGGGGAGGGAATAATTGAGTGGGTAGGTAATGCTGGTGGAAATGTTGAACTCTGAAACCTACAGACATATCACCTATTAAAAATAGATATGAAAACATGTACAAGGTATAAAAATAATGCTTGATTTGATAGCAAACTGTCCATGTTTATTTCCAATAAAGAGGAGATGACTTCTAAAAATCTCTTCCATTAATAGAATAAAATTTTATAATACCAAATTGCCAAGGAAAGGAAATACATAAATCTATTAAAAAGAGATATAAGAAAAAAATTATCTTCAATTCTAGCTACTCTAGGAACTAGAACAAATTGGCCACAGCAAATGAGTTTGAATGGGCTGTGGGAATACAGAATCAAGCTCTGATTGACTGCCCTTGTTCACAGTATTGGTTACAACGCTTCATAATTGTTACAATATAATAACAGTGGATTTCAGACTTGAAATAATTAATATCCTATAATAGTTAACATTTTCAATATTACATTCATGCATGAATCTAATACCATGTTAATTCAATATACTCTAATAATGCTTTACCTAAATATCATGACTAAAGTAAATGAATCATTTCAGTGAATGACAATAAACTAAATTAGACCATAATTATGCTGGCATCAAAATGATTTAAAAATAAATAAATATACTATACAGCAGGAATACCCGGTAATTTATAGATAAGGACAGTACAGGCTGAACACCAGTTCAGCATGATTTCCAGTACAGATGTGATTCTTGGACATGAGGAGAACAGGATTACGTATCTAATGGGGATATCAAAATCAACCAGACTAGGCCTCTTTTTCTAATTATATTTTAAGACATCCTCTTTGGTTGAGAACCACTGTTATAGTGAACCACTACTAGTGATGGAGTATGCACAATATCTATCATTCAGTATATTACCTATTTCCATGTTCCTTATAATGTGGTTGAATTATTGTGAAAGCCAATTATCCAGGATGCTATTATTGCAAACATATTTTTATTCTGAGATAAAATACAAAATAGTTACTAAGACAACTATGTATTGTTAAATGACTAAATTTATTTTCAGAAAATTAATATAGCATTATAATAACTATGTTCAAATCACAATAAAATTATTTTGTTTAAGGTTTTTTATCCTTAAATTAGAACCAGTAGAATATATTTTAAAAGCTCACATGACAAGAAACTTTAGTTCATAAATAATACATACTGCCGAATTCTGTATTAGGTTTAAATCTGTATATAAATGCCTAACTGTTAACAGTATATACCTAGCAAACAAATTCCCCTGCAAGGGGAGGTGGGTGGTGGTAGGAAGAGAATTGCTCAACACGGATGTGCGAATTATGGCATAATTCTTTAAATGAAGGAAATTCTATATTTTAAGCAACAATTTACAGAATGATGACTGAAGTTAATATGGAATGTAGGTAGCATTATCACCTGCAAACTCAACTTTTAACATGTCAAATCCTGTCAACAAAATTCAGGGAAACTATATTACTATCATTCCACAATAATTTATGCAATATAAAGAATCTTATACTGTTGCTTTAACAGGCGCTCACCAGAAGCAGATACTGGTCCCATGCTTCTTGAACAGCCTGTGGAACCATGAGGCAAATAAACCTTCTTCCTTTAGGTATGGTCCTTCATAGCAACACAAAAGAACTAAGAAATATACTGTGTAGTATAATAATACCATCTTGATTACTATAATTTTGTAGTAAGTTTGAATTCAGGAACTGTAAATTTGTTCTTTTTCAAAAATGTTTCTGCTAGTTAGGGTCCTTTGTATTTCCATATAAGTTTTTGAATCTACCTGTCAATTTCTAGAAATGTATTAGCCCATTCTCACACTGGTTATGAACTTAAGCCCAATTTGTGCAAGACATACCTGAGACTGGTAGAGGCTTAATAGACTTACAGGTCAGCATGGCTAGGGAGGCCTCAGGAAACTTACAATCATGGCAGAAGGGGAACCAAACACGTCCTTATTCACATGGGGACAGGAGAGAGAATGAGTGCCCAGTAAAGGGGGACTCCCCGTATAAAACCATCTGATCTCAGCTGGGCGCAGTGGCTCATGCCTGTAATCCCAGCACTCTGGGAGGCCGAGGAGGGTGGATCACCTGAGGTCAGGAGTTCAAGACCAGCCTGGCCATGGTGAAACCCCATCTCTACTAAAAACACAAAAAATTAACTGGGCATGGTGGTGTGTGCCTGTAATCCCAGTTACTCGGGAGGCTGAGGCAGGAGAATCACTTGAACCCAGGAGGCGGAGGTTGCAGTGAGCCGAGATCATGCCATTGCACTCCAGCCTGGGCAACAAAGGTGAAACTCTGTATTGAAAAAAAAAAAAGAAAAGAAAGGAAAAGAAAAAAAAAAAAAAACCACCATCTGATCTCAAGAGAACTAACTCACTGTCATGAGAACAGGATGGGGAAAACCGCACTCATGATTCAATTATCTCCATCTGGTCCCTCCCACGTCATGTGGGGATTATGGGAACTACAATTCAAAATGAAATTTGGGTGGGACACAGACAAACCATTTCAACAAAGAAGCTTGTCAATTTCTACAAAGAAATTTGTAAATCACCCATTTAGAGCATAAGATTCAATAATATTTAAATTTTTCATAAAGCTGTACAACAATTACCACAGTCTAATTTTAAAACATTTTCATCATCCCAGAAAGAACCCATGTACCCATTAACAATCATTCTCCATCTGGCCCCACATTCCATCAAATACCCAAGCACAGCCCAAGGCAACCGTGAATTTACTTACTGTCTCTTTAGATTTGCCTAATGTTTTCAAGGCTCTTTCACTGTTATAACATGCATCAGTACTTCACTCACTTTTAATGTAGAATAATATTCCATTTACACATGTATCACCTTTTATTTGTCCATTCATCAGTTGCTGGGCATTTGGGATATTTCTACTTTAAAGCTGTAATGAATAATGGTGCTATGAACATTAATGTAAAAGTTTTATGTAGACCTATGTTTTCATTTTTCTTCAGTATTCACCTAAGAGTGGAATTGCTGGGTCATATGGAAACTTTAACATTGCAAGGAATTGTCAGACTGTATTACACTACAAAGTGGCAGTTTTAAATATCCAACAACAATGTAGGAGGGATCTAATTTCTCCATAGCCTCACCAACATTTTGGTGATAACTGGTGATGATTATTGGTGAATAATAATAACAGTATTATCAATCACAAGCATTTAGTGGTATCTTATTGTAGGTTTGATTTCTATTTCTGCTAATGCTAATGTTGTTGAGCATCTTTTCATTTTCATGAGTTGCTGACCATACACACACACACACACACACACATACACACACACACACACACACAGAGTTGTCCCTCGGTATCTGCAGGAGATTGGTTCCAGGATCTCTGCAAGAATACCAGAATCCACAGATGCTCAAGTAACTTACTTAAAAATGGTGTCATAGTGGCGTATAACCTATGCACATTTTCCCATTTGTTGCAACCAACTACACCACTAACAATCAATGCCAAGCCCTTACAGCATCTCTAGATTACTTATAGTGCCCAATACAATGCAAATATTATGTAAATAGTTGTTATAATGTATTTTTATTTATTTTATATTTATTGTTATATTTTTCAACATTTTTTCAGAATATTTTCAATCCTTGATTGGGTGAATCCACAGATGTGGAAACCATGACTACAAAAGGCAAACTGCATTTATTATATGGAGAGATGCCTATTCAAATTCTATATTCATTTTAAGTGCGTAATTTGCCTTTTGATTACTGACTTGGAAGAGTCCTTTGCATATTTAGATACAAGTATGTTATCAGATATATGATACGCAAAAGTTTTCTCCCATTCTGGAGGTGGTATTTTCATTTTCTTCATGGTGTCTTTTAAACAGAAAGATTTTAATTTCAATGAATTCCAATTTGTTTTTCTTTAATCATCTTTTCTTTTGATGTCATGTCTAAGAAGATTCTGAAAGATCAAGAAGATTTTCTTCTGTATTTTCTTCTAAGAGTTTTATAGTTTAGGTCTTACATATTGGTGTATCGATTCCTGTTGACTTTATTTGGGTATGGTGATATGAGTTATGGGTCCAACTTCATTCTTTTGCATGTGGCTACCCAGTTGCCTAGCTCCATTTGTTGCAAAGATGAATCTTTCTTCCATTTAATTGTCTTGGTACTCTTGTAAAAAACCAATCAACTATAAATGTAAGAGTTTATTTCTAGATTCTCAGTGACATTCTATGGATCCAAATATCCAGTCTTATGCCCATATCACACCATCTTGATTACTACAGTTGTACAGTAAGTTTGAATTTATGAAGTGTAAGCTTAGTTCTTTTTCAAGAATGGTTTTGCTGTTTAGGGCCCTTTGCATCTCCCTGTGTATTTTAGGATATACTTGTCAATTTCTACAAACAAGCTACCTAGTATTTGGGTAAGTATTATGTTGAATTTGTAGATCAGTTTGGGAGTACTGTCATCTTAACAATATAAAGTCTTTGAATCCATCAACATATAGTATCTTTCCATTTATTTAGGTCTTCTTTAATTTCTTCCAACAATGTTTTATAGTTTTCAGAGTGATATGGTTTGGCTGTGTCTCCACCCAAATCTCATCTGGCATTGTAGCTCCCATAATTCCCACCTGTCATAGCAGGTACCCAGTGGGAGGTAACTGAATCATGGGGAGGGTCTCTCCCATGCTGTTCTCATGATAGTGAATGAGTTTCATGAGATCTGGTGATTTTAGAAAGGGGAGCTCCCCTACACAAACTCTCTTGCCTGCCACCATGTAAGATGTGACTTTTCTCCTCATTCACCTTCTGCCATGATTGTGAGGCCTACCCAGCCATGTGGAACTGAGAGTCAATTAAGCCTCTTTTCTTTACAAATTACCCAGTCTTGGGTGTGTCTTTATTAACAGTGTGAATATGGACTAATATACATAGTATATGTTTTCTACAGATTTTGTTAAATTTGTTCCTATGTATTTTGTTCTTATTGATGCTATTTTGAATTGAATTGTTTAGTTTTATTTTCAGATTCTTAATTGCTAATGTATAGAAATACAACTGATTTTTATATTGCTCTAGCATCCTGAACCTTGCTAAAATTGTGTATTAGTTCTAACAGTTTTTTTAGTGGATTTCTAAGGAATTTTATTTACAAAACATGTTATTTGCAAATAGAGACAGCTTTACTTCTTTCTTCCCAATCTAGATGGCGCTTATGTCATTTCCTTGCCTAAATGCCCTGACTACAATATACAGTAAAATGCTGAATAGAATTAGAGAGTGGATATCCTTGATTTGTTCCTGATATAAGTGATTTTAAAAAAGTTAAGTACGATGCCAGATGTGGGTTATTGGTAGACGCCTTTTATCAGGTTGAGGATTTCTTTTTGTTCCTAACTAGCTGGGTGTTGTTATGGTTAAAGGTTGTTGGACTTTGTCAAATGCTTTTTCTGTGTCTATTGAGATTCTCGTGTGATTTGCATCCAAACTCCTTTTATTGGTGAATGGTATTTAGAAATCAAAATCTAGGCAATATGTATGCTACAAGAAAGGGAACCAGAGATCCTTGGAGAAATGGCTAATTCTAGGACTGGGGCAAGAAGTATACAAGCTAAACTTGAAGTTTCTTATAGTACCAAAATGTAAGAGGGGGCGTGCATGCCCCCCCCCCCACCACACACACACACCAAGAATGAGAGTATGTTAGGAATGGAGGAACCGTTGGAAAGAGTTCTCTAATATTAGAAAACAAGATCTGGGTGCTAGATGTGCTTGCTGTAAACAGAATGTTGATGTATCTAATTGGAAATTTAAAAATAACAAATGCAATCTCTGTGCTTGCTATAGGTTTATTTAGATTTTATATCTTTTTGAATTGGTTTTGCTAGTTTGTGCAAGCTCTAGAGCTAATGATGGGGACAGTGGCCCATAACTCTCTTAAATAATTTTCCTGCTTCAGGAGCAGGGTGTCCAGCAGAGGTGTTACTTTTTTGTATTCTCATATTATCTCCCCAGTCATGAAATCTCTACCCTATAAGAAAGGTGGAGAGAGGGAGACTTGGGCCCTGTTATTATCAGGCTGCTATGCCTTGAGAAGAGCTTCTTGCTATACAAGTGGGGCTCATTAGAATGAGAGAGCCTCAGGCCTCAGCTGATTTTGTCTAGAATACAGCGTCTGCAAAAGGGAGCTGGGGGGATAAGAAATGCTAGTCACAGTGAGCTAGGAGAGGGTAGAAAGGGAGCAAGTTGAGGCTCAAATGCTATAGATTTGCTGTTCTTACTGAGAATTAGTAGATTTTCTTAAACAAGTGTGAGGCAGGAAAATAGGGTCTGCAGACAGGGAACTTAAGGTCAATTTGAGCAAACTTCTAAAAGAGAAAACACCAAGGTCTAGGGGCAGAAAATCTAGGGCCAATTCATGACGACTTCCCAAAACTGGATCAAAAGGAAAACGCCCAGGTTTGGGGGCAGGGAACCTGAGGCCAATTAACACCAACTTCCTAAAACTAAACCAAAAGGGAAAAAAAACCTCTCTCCCCAAGCTGAGTAACAAAGGATCAAAAGCTACTCTCCCTAGCCCTCCCCCTTCCACCACATCTCAGACAGAAAAGGAGAGTGCCTTGGATAGGCCACAGACCAGGCAGGGACCATCCCTTTATCTGCATGGGGTGCCAGTTCACCTCAGCCTTTAACTAGTCACAAACCAAAACCTTCTTCCAGATAAGGGGTAGCCAATAAGAACCTCAAATTGGGTACTTAAAGTCCAGAAAACTTTGCACCCAGGCCCTTGAGCAGCTTGCTCAGGCCTGCTCCCACTCTGTGGAATGTTTTCTCTCTTTAACAAGTTTCTGCTTTTGCTGCTTCTTTCCTGCATTTCATTCCTCTGCTACTTTGTGCGTTTTGCTCAATTCTTTGTCCAAATCTCCAAGGACCTGGGCAACTCATAGTCAAGACCCTCCACCCGTAACAAATGTTTGTTTTCCATATGCACTTAAAACTATTTCCAGATATTTTAAATGGTTTTTATTTTCTTTTTTTTTGAGATGGAGTCTTGCTCTGTCGCCAGGCTGGAGTGCAGTGGCTGGATCTTGGCTCACTGCAACCTCTGCCTCCCAGGTTCAAGTGATTCTCCTGCCTCAGCCTCCCGAGTATGTGGGACTACAGGCACGTACCACCACACCCAGCTAATTCCAGTATTTTTAGTAGAGAGGGTTTCACCATGTTGGTCAGGATGGTCTCGATCTCTTGACCTCATGATCCGCCAGCCTCGGCCTCCCAAAGTGCTGGAATTACAGGTGTGAGCCACTGAAACCAGCCGGTTGTTTGTTTTTTAAAGATTTTTCACTAGTTAATGATGTTTGTCTGGGGAATAGGTCTCAGGGGCTCCTCTTGCTGTCACTCTAGAAGTCATCTTGTTCCATTCTTTCTCATCAAACTTCAATCAAACTTTTGCATCTATCAGTCCACTAAAATTGCTGTTGTTGGGGTCAGCAATTATTTCTAAGTGGCTAAATACAATGGTCAATTTTCAGTTATTTCACTTGAACCACCAGAAGTTTTTGGACAACTGATAACTCTGTTCCTTTTTATACAGTGTTTCCTTGGCTTCCAGAAGCTCAGGGTTTTTTTCCACCTTCATTGGTAGCTGCTTTCCAGTATTCATGCTGGTTGCTTGTCTTCTCTCTGACTTCTTAAATTTGAATGCCTCAGGGCTTAATCCTCCTCTCTGTGTAAATTTATCTAGTCCCAGGGTTTCAAATGCCATCTACATGCTGAGATTCCCAAATTTAACTTCCTACTCAGCTCTGTTTCCTCATGCCAGATGCAACTCCTGCCTCCTCGATAGATCTAATTAGATGTCTAGTAGATGTACCAAACTTAACATTAAAAATTAAACTCCTTTCCCTAAACCAATTTTACTTGGACTAACCACAGAAGCAAGTGATCAGCTTAAAATCAGATCCTTTTAACTTAGATATCTTTACAAGTTTGTTGGAAACCCTTCAATAGTTTCCCAGCTCTGTCAGAGTAGAAGCTAAAGCAGTGTTTCTAGGCCAATAGTGCATATTAGAACATTTGAGGGCTTTAAAAATAAACACACTTGGCTGAGCCTCACACATAGAAATTCTGATTTTGTATATCTGACGGGGATGGAACAGTAGAATGGCATGCAAATACACACACACACACACACACACACACACATTTTAAAGATCCACAGGTGATTCTCAAGGGTCTACTAGATTGAGAACCATCGCATTACAGTAGAAATGGAGGAGGAGTCCAAGATACACAGGAGTTGTTGTTAGTAATATTAATGTATAATGCTGATCATTCTTTGTATGACATATCAATAACAGCTAACATTTATTGAAGTCTGTTAGGTAAAATGCAGTGGGGTTATGCATTCATTCGCTTAGTCTTAAACACCTTATAAAGAAGGTTCTACCATATTTGATTGACTCTAAGAAACATTATTTCACATTTTAATATCTCTAAACTCCAATGTGTTTTAAAATCAATGACATTGTATAATCACTGCTGGCCAGATGACAGTTGTGATGTAGTTCTCATTGCCTGCACAGACATAAACTTGATTATTGTAGTCAATGATACTATGTGAAACATACAATATATTTAGCTTAACTCAAAAAGTGATTTTTAAAAACTTGGACTATGAAGGTGAATAAGTTGTAGCAAAACTTTACCCAATTTATTTTGCTTTTATTTTCCTCTCTGTATAAATATGAATGACATACAACAAAACTATATCTAAATAATTATATAAGAGCTCTTTCAATATGTAGAAAATAAATATTCTCAGTGGGAAGTGAACATTGCGCAATAGTTGAATAAGTGTCATGTTTTCTTTGTAACCGGTACATCAAATAATGATTGATTGTGTCATAATATTAGATGAAATACAACATATTTCCTGTACAACAAACAGATGCATAAGTTACATTATAAGTGGTCCATTATGAAACCAACTTGTTCAAACTCAGGCTATCTGTAAAGTTCTCTGTATGGTTCAGTCTGACAGACTTGGTTTTAAGTTACAGCTTCTTCTTTTACTAGTTGTAAGCTTTGAGCATTGCACTCTAGTCTCCTCAAATTCCTTATATAAGTAAAGGGCAAATATACATATTTTTAGTGTGAAAATTAAATACTATTTTTATTAAGTGCCTAACTTAAAATGTTAGGTCATGTTCTCTCAACTTGCCCATTATTTGACTATTTGTTTGCATTATAGTTATCAAATAACATAGTCATTCTTCTTTATCAAATACCAACAGACCCATAATTTCCATGCACGTTATGCTTGTTCATGTGTGATTGATACAAATAGCAACATCAAAAAAACTATGTCATGTATTTTCCAGTTAATAATATAGATTTTCAGATCTGTAAACATTTTTGAGGGCTGGGATTTTATTTGGCTTGTTCATTGCTGTACTTGTCTAAAAATGTGCTTGAAACAACAATAGTGGTTCAATAAATATTTGTTGAAGGAAGGAATAAACTAATTTAATATTAACAAAAATATGTCTCATTCTTTTTTTCAGTTACCTAATAAGAACACAGAACTTCTTTCTAGAATCTTTTTGAATGATATGAAATAGTTTTGATATACAAAAATCTCTCTGTAAGTATCTATAAATGAGTATACTTTGAAAAGGTAGGCAGGTACATATCTTTAAGATATATTTTCAGAAATCTAACTAGTGAGCCAAAGAGTTTTTAATTTTGATAAATAATATATGGAGTAAACATCTTTTATTTTTGCTTGCCCAGTATAACTCTCCCTTATTTTGAAAACAAATCAAGATTCTACTTTAGAGAATTATTCCTTTTTACTTCTCTCTGAGTTCCTGTGGATTTTATGAGGCTGAACCCACCCCTGAGCTCCAGGGTGAGCATTTGTGTTGAAAATAAGGTTGCCAGATTGAGCAAATAAAAATACAGAACACTTGGTTAAGTTTGAATTTTAGATAAAAAATGAACTTTTTAGCATAAAAACACATATATACACATAAACATCAGACACATATATCGAGATATACATTCGTTTGAGTATATAAGACAGATAAGATGTTGCGGTTAGTGAGACTACATTTTTTAGAATAAATCAGTATAATGTTTTAGTCTAAGTGACTGGGTCTAAATATAAAGATAATAGCATATAATAAAGAAAAAGTGATTTGAGACAAATCTATTATATTGCACATATAGTAAAAACAGTGCCCAAAGTTTTTTGGTTTAGGGTTTTTTTTTAAATTAATCCTGTGTATAATTATGAAACAGTTCACATTTACTTCCATTACTAATCTGATTTCCAGAAAACTTTTCAATATATTCTATCTCCCTATGCATGACATCACAATAAAGTAAATCCAGGTGCTCCCCTAAGAACTCTGTACGTGTATGTGTGTGTGTCTGTCTGCCTCACTGAAATGTTTTAAAACTACAAATTCCCCAATAATGGGGTCAATGTCTTTTTCTTTATATCCTCAGTATTTATCAATTTGCTTATAATATAGCAAGAAACTGATATACCTTTGTTGAACAGAGCAAAATGGAAGCACTATATTTACCATAAGGTCTTTGGAAACAGGTTTAAAAGGCATATATCAGTTATTTTTCAAATCTCAGCCCCATACATATTTGACTTCTCAATTCAAGTTATTTTAAAGTAAATTTATGTTAAAATTTTCAAAGTATGATAACGCAATAGGCATGCTGAAGACCTGTAATTTCTAGTCTCACAGGATAAAGGAAGAAAATTAATACAATAATAATCATTTTAGTTTTCAATTCAATAAAAAGCAAATGACAAGCAACAGTAAGTTGACACTGTGGCCATTAACTGCAAAGACATTTATTTGAGTGAAATATTTACTAATGAGTTTTAAAAAGTATGTGTTTAATGGAAAGCTTTATCTATATGTTAAAATGTTTAAACATTTACAAACTACAGAGCTTTGAAGTGCTATGAAATTCTACAAAAGGTTGCAGGCAGTACGTAATCAGTTAATTTGAATTTATCCACCTAAACTAACACTTTCATTGTTTCCTTAATGTTTTTATTCTGTGCCCAGTCCTCTTTCTGTAAATATATTTAGTGTCTCAGGAGAAAAGAGTAGTTCAGTTTGTAAAACACGGCTACATTGCATTAATATTACTTAGATGAGAGTCTATTTATCACTATTTACCACGTCAGAGAATATTTTATAACTAATTGGTTTATATACCCATAAAATGTCATTATTAAAGTATAGTTTAATATTATTACTTATGTCTGGTTTTGTAACAATAAAACAGGTATAGAAGGAAAGAACTAACATATTTGCCTCTGGAAAACTAGTTTGTTACTCAAAGCTACTAAAACTCTACTTGTGGATATTGGTTTATTATTTTTAACTCAAATTTAAGGGTGATAATAAAAAATACAAATCTAGGTTTATGCTTCATGATTACAAACTGTGCAGGGAGATAGGGTATTATGAACATAAATTCAGTCCCTCATTGGACATGTCTTATCCTCCAAATTCTCCTGTATTGATTTTGAAGCAGAAGAGAAGTCTAATATGTGAGAAATAGTAAAAAGTAGTGTGGTTGCCCGGCGCAGTGGCTCAAGCCTGTAATACCAGCACTTTGGGAGGCCAAGGCGGGTGGATCACCAGGTCAGGAGATCGAGAGCATTCTGGCTAACACGGTGAAACCCCGTCTCTACTAAAAATACAAAAAAATTAACCGGGCATGATGGCGGGCGCCTGTAGTCCCAGCTACTCTGGAGGCTGAGGCAGGAGAATGGTGTGAACCCGGGAGGTGAAGCCTGCAGTGAGCCAAGATTGCACCACCGCATTCCAGCCTGGGCGACAGAGCAAGACTCCATATCAGAAAAAAAAAAAAAAAAAAAAAAAGTAGTGTGGTAAAGTTCTACATTAAAATATTTTTAAACTTTAAAAAAACTGTAAATTTACAAGCATTAAAAAGGAAAAAAGTGCTATCACATGAAATGTAGTGATCATTCAAATAGTCAGACTCACTAGCAATATGAAGTTAATGTAAAAACAACCCTTCCTTTGCCTATGGATCTTTTATTCTACAGATTTTGCAGTTAAAGTTTCACTGAGACATGCTACAGTTAAACAACTCAAAATGGAAAAAATTAGCTTCTTGTAACTATTAAAATAAGCATCATATTTGCACATATCATAGTCAAATTTTTGATCAAATCTCTTCATTGCAGTGAACAATTAAATATCTTCAACAATTAAATATCTTTACACCGTATGATACCTATTAAAATTCAAATTTCAGATTAAGAATGAAGATTATCAAGCATAAAAACAGCTCAATAGACTCCTTTTTACATATACTTGCTCCTGACAAATATTTTAATAATGTGATGACTATAACTGAATGTGCCACTGAAGCTAAATGATTTTAACACCTCTGTAAAAAGGACAAGCTATATAAATGAATTCATCTTTCTAGTGTATTATAATATTTCCACTTATCAATATACACTTATTGTTTCCATTCATTAGCGCATCCCAAAAGAAAGTTTTCATCTTTTTAACAGGGTTACCACAGAAATTTGTTTGGGGTTAGTGTATGAAGGGGTCATATCAAAATTGAAGCCTTTTGTAGTTTCATTTTTTTTAATGTGTGTTTAAGAGCCCCTGAATTCTCAAGGGTGTTATTCAAAAGTCATAACATGACTATCCTCTGAATTTAAAATTATGCCACAATAAGTATATCTGTGTTTATGAGAAAACAAAACTTTAGTTAAAAAAGTAACACACCTAGTTGAAGGAACACAATATGTTAAAACATTTCCAAAGATTATTTTCATTTTAAACTTTCATTACATTTGGAAACGCAACTAGTACAACTGCTGTAATAAAACTAAATAAATTCTAAAAAGAAAGAATCCTTTAAGTAACTTTCATTTACTGTAACACATAAACTGTCATTTTACTAATCAAAGGTGTCCTCTGAGCTTTACAATAATTGATCTCTTCAATGTTTTGAAGAGACAGTAATATTCACATAAAGAAATAATAGTGGGTTATTTTTCTTTTGGAAATACTACAGTTAATCTAATATTTAAAACTGAATAAAAAGAGGATTAGACATAAACATATTTTTACCTCCACTCACATGAAGTCTATAAATGGAATTATCACATAACTACAACTAGTGTGGTTAAAAATCTCCGGGTCTCTTAAGACCAAAATGAAAACCAATTTCTTAACATAGTAGTTCCCCCTTAAATATGTTTCAACACACCCAGGGGATGCCTAAAACTGTAAATACTACTAAGCCCTATACAGACTATGTTTTTCCATATATATAAAAAACCAATGATAAATTTTCATTTATAAATTAGGTACAGCAAGAGATTAACCACAATAACAATGAAATAGAACAATTATAATAATATGCTGTACTAAAATTTATGTAAATGTGGTCTCTCCCCCTGTCACTTCCCACCTCCCCCCAACATTTCTTTCTCTCAAAGTATTTTAATGTTTTTGGACTCCAATCGTCTGTGAGTAACTAAAACTATGGATAAGGGGGGACGACTGCAATATAAACATTACTAGCTAATAGCAGCTCTCTAATACTCATCAAAGTCAATGTCATCTTTACTTTGGACATCAATATATGAATAGTTTCTAAAATATTTAGGATTTTACATTTAAAGGAATTTATTAAAACTATATTTGAGAAAATTCTTCACAATATTTTTAACGTGTAATGCTATAGCATAACATAAACTCTCAAGATACGTTTTCTTTTTCGGAAGCGGTAGCAAATTAAATGCAAACACTATTATACACTTTAATAGAAAGAAGCACTACCTGGATGAGTTTTGGAAAGAAGGGCATTATATTAAAGGAATTTCCAGAGGACATAGTAATATTAATAATACAGATATAAACTGGAAAGTGATCCTAATCTAGCTCCCCTCTACTATTTCTCTTTTATCCTTTCCACATCTATCACATATATTGAACGATTCTGACTTCCAAAAGATAAATTTATATTAATATTTTAAAAATTAAAGTAGTATCAGCTTGCCAGAGCACCTGTTTAGTATGTAATAAACAGCATTACTACACTGAGATAATACAATATTAGCCAAAATCAATTTGTCATTTTGAGAAGTATGAAAGTTTTATAGCTAAACTATTCATATTAGTTTTAACAAATATTAAATATCATTTTTAAACTTTAGTTACATGTAGACATTTATAGGGCTTGAAAGAATAGACCACAACTGAGAATTAACTCTAGGGTACAAATCCTTCTTTTAAGAGGTAAGGAAATTTAACTAGACCACTTACTTATATTTAGCTGCCAATTAATGGTAGTTACAATTTGATATTTTCACAATGCTATATTTACATAGACACATTTTATAAAGTTTAGAGATCAGATATTTAAATAGTGCTCCTCACGATGCAATGGGAACCGAGGATCCCTGATTGATTCAGCCTTCTCTTCTAATGATTAAGGACATAAATTGTCACTTGCCCTAGTCCATTATGGAAGGAAGGCCTTCACACTACCTGCCTATAATTTTGATTTTTCCTTCCCAAATCTATAATTTTACTGTAATAGATCATCTAACATGTCTAGATGATTGTTTACCTCTGCAGAGAATTTGACTTCTTGCCAAATCTTTATATATTTATATTTAATAAGCTTTTTCAATTGGATTACTTTTTAACATGCAGTCATTCCAAGTAAACCCTCACTGATGTTGCACTGGCCATATACAGAAAATCAGAGAGGCAGAGAATATTAAGATGAATGATTTATTTGAAGGCAGGGAGGGACTCCAGTTTACAAATATATTATACATAGGTACTGATCTTTGATGGGTGCTTAAAAATAGACTAAGAAGAATTCATGTCACTTACTAATTCTACAGCTTAGAACACTCTGGATTATTTTTACATCTTTAAATATTACATTTTTTTAAGTGGAAAAAAGAAGGTAAGCAATTATACTGTTGTTTTATATCGTTACCAAAAAAAACCCATATAGAAATATATGGAGAAGTGCAATAGCAAATAAAATACTAAGATTAATACTAATAGAATATAGTATAATAAAAGAATACTGATAAAAACAGAAACTAGCTTTCTGAATAAATGAAATATAGAAGAATAAATCTACTGCATACTTTTGCTCCTCAGATGATTTTGTTTCTTCATTCCTTTCAATTAACGAATATACACAATTTACATAATCAGTTGTTATTTTGTAAGAATATTATTGTTTTCATCAATTTTAGGATTATAAGAAAAATAATTAATTCTAATACAGAAATTTATCCAATGGATGTGCTCTTTAAACATAGTTGGATTATTAGATAATCAAAAAATGGAGAAGATTTGATTCCCAAAAAGAGAATGTTATAATAAATTTCTAGGCTATAAAATCTTTTTCAAAACCAAAAATATTTATCACTCAGAATTTTAAATTTCAACAGACACTTAAGAAAAGTAAATTATGTCTTTATAGCATAACTAAATGCCTAAGTTAAATATATTACAAAATCATTTAAACATAATAAATAATTGTATTCACTATAAATTCCAATACCATTTTTAGAAACTGTTTGCAACACACCAATGCTTTTACAAATACTAACTTAAAATTACAGTGATAAAGTTTGCTCTACAGCTTAAAAAATACTAGAGTGATTTTTGAATATTAGTATGTAAAAATGATTTGAAATTCTGTATTCCAAGACAGCATGTTAATTAACAGACAATAGAGATTCACCTATTTGCTTAAATCTTTAAACAAAAGATTAAATAATATTACTGATACCTCTCTCCGTCGAGAAGCCCAACAAGTTTGTTTGATCTTCCATACCACAGCAGCCACCAGCAATAAAGACAGGAAACAACTGGAGAATAAAACACAAATAATTTTTGCTCAAAACTTATTTGAACTATGTAATGAAAAGTACATGAAAGACTCAAAAATATATGTAAGTAATTACTTTGTCTAGATAAACAATCAAAAATAGGATAAATTTCCAATGTTTAAAATGTTCTCTCAAATATAATAAAAACGTACAGGTAGAAAAAATATTTACATTTCTTGCTATAGATTATGGTCAATATTTAGAATTTTCTCTGTCAGAAGGAATGTAAATTTATAATTCCATTGGTCTTATGAAGCAACAGAAATCACAACCAAAATCTATTTAGAATTGCTATTATGAGTCATAAAATACGGAAATTTTATAAAACCAAATGTCACACATGTACATTTATATTATTTTTATCACTAACTATTTTATATATGAACATATTCCAGTGGTTCCCAACCAAAGATTATTTTGCTCCCTCCCCCTAGGGATCATTTGGCAATGTCTTCAGCCATTTTTGTTTGTCAGAACTGGGAGAGGAGTGCAGGGGTGTTGCAAGAATTCTACAACGCTAAAGACTGTCCCCAGCAGCAAAGGATCAGCAATACGAAATATCAGTAGTACCGAGGCTGAGAAACCCTGGCATATGCTAATGTTTACATTAAGAAATAAGTCAGTTACAATGTTCATACATGTGGTCTAATATATTAGGTACTATATGCAATAAACTATGATAATGCAGGGTACTTTGTTAGAAGGAACTCAAGCCTAACAAATCTCAAAATGACAGAGATTTACATGAATCTCATTAATCAATTGCAACCCTGTATCACTGTTTATTTTCCCCTTATTTGCTCTGTAGTCATAGATTATGCTATGAGAAGACCCAGAAGTGAACAGAACTGGGCCATTACAGATTCACTGGTCACTGAACACCACAAGTAAAACCTGGTACTCATCCTTAATTGATAATCACTGTGTACATCACTTGAGTCACTCATAAGCAGTGGCAATTTTTGACACTTTCCACTCTTGTCAAGTCTTCAATATATTTTTTCTCCTTGCCTATGCCTCATTTGAAGCAGAAGACCTTAGAATATCCTTCAATGACAATGATAACAACAATGTCAATTTTAACATCTATCCATTGAATGCTGCACACATTCCAGATGCTGTGCTGGATACGTCACACCGATGATTGGATTTAGTCTTAGAAATCCTTCAAGATAGCATATATTATTCTTATTTGAGAAAAGAGGAATCCAGTCCTCAGAGATTTTGAAGTTCATTGCTTATAGTCACACATGGAGTAAGTCGTAGTACCCAAATACAAATCCAGCTACTTAAGCCTCAAAGTCTTTTCCTTTCCATATGCTGGCAGCTCTGAGTGTGCCCACTATCTCATAATCATTCTGTTTCAATATCCGTTCTCTAATCCTGCCTGCAGAATCAAAGGAAATCTATTTTTTTAAAAGTCAGTGATACTAACCTTTCCAACCATAGAAGTGATTTTAACATAAGTACCCTTTATGCAATATTCAACATTTTAGGGGACACTTTTCTCAGAATTTGTTTTCAACAGAAAGTCACCATGATTTTCTAGAAATTATATAAACTGGTGTTTTCTCTACTATCAGACTTCAACTTCTCAACTGACAATACTAATCATTCATTCTTTAAAACTCTCTTCTGCATACTTTCTTTCATTTTGTTTTGTTTTGTTTTGCTCAATACTTCCTAACTCAATATAGGCTCAATGAATATAGGTTACATTCCAAATTCCCTCTTTTAAATTATGGACATTCCTTAAAATTCACTTCATGCAATTGTGCTCTTCTTTTCTCTTGCCCTCAAAGAGAAAGCACAGTTATTTTCATGATTTCAACTATGACCTCAATTAAAATGATTTCCAAATCTGCATCTTTACATCTGTCAAAATGAGAGCATCTTATCCTTGAAAGGGATATAAAAGATTTCTTAGTTCCAAGTCCCTCCCAGGAAGGAAGTTCCCAGTACAGCTCTGATAGTGATCCAGCACCTAATTAAATACTCATTGTAGCTGAGAAGTTGAGAAGTTGCTGACTCACAACTTAGTGCATTCTATTTCTAGTTAATTCAAATTTTGAAAATATTCTTTTTTTTTTTTTTTGAGATGAAGTCTCGCTTTGTCACCCAGGCTGAAGTGCAGTGGCACAATCTTGGCTCACTGCAACCTCTGAACCTCTGCTCCCGGATTCCAGCAATTCTCCCACCTCGGCCTCCTGAGTAGCTAGGATTACAGGCATAGGCCACCACCCTGGCTAAATTTTTTGTATTTTAGTAGAGACGGGGTTTCACCATGTTGGCCACACTGGCCTCGAACTCCTGACCTCAGGAGATCCGCTAGCCTTGGCCTCCCAAAGTGCTGAAATTACAGGCATGAGCCACCATGCCTGGCCAATATTCTAACTTCTATCAATCAGTGCTGTGTCTGCCTTCTAGGTTAAACAAAATCAGTCCGCTGTATGCTAAAACTTCTTTATATATTTAAAGAATAGACAGGTTTTTTCGTATGGAGGATTGCCTCAAGTCCAGTGTCTCTCAACAAGGAATGTTTTTGTTCTCCAGGCGATATCTGGCAGTGTCCAGAGACATTTTTGGGTTTCACCACTTGACAGGCATCTAGTGGGATGCTACATAAATATCATATAATATATAGGTCGGCTTTCCAACAGCATTTTCCCAGCCCAGAATGCCAATATTGCCAAGGTTGAGGAACCCTTCTCTAGTCTGAATTATCATCATAGTGGTTATAATTCTGTTGTTATACCCGGATTAATAGTGTACCTTTTTTTTTTTTTTTTTTTTTGAGACAGAATCTCACTCTGTCGCCCAGGCTGGAGTGCAGTGGCGTGATCTCAGCTCACTGCAGCCTCTGCCTCCCAGGTTCAAGCAATTCTCCTGCCTCAGCCTCCTGAGTAGCTGGGACTACAGATGCGCACCACCACGCCTGGCTAATTTGTTTTGTATTTTTAGTAGAGACGGGGTTTCACCATGTTGGCCAGGATGGTCTCGATCTCCTGACCTCATGATCTGCCTGCCTTGGCCTCCCAAAGTGCTGAGATTACAGGCATGAGCCACCGCCCCCAGCCAATGTAACTCTTAAGATGTGGTACTGAGAATGGACACTGTAGATATGGTCTGAGGGTTCATTTATCTGAATTTCAGTCAGACCATGATACCCTTAAGAATTATGACAAAAATATTAGTATCACCTCAAACCTACCATATCCAAGCTTAACCATTAATAATGTTCATGATTAGAAAAGCAACTAACATCTGTTGAGTAATATGTACCAAGCACTATGCTGAGTATTTTACATGAATTATCTCTTTAATTCCTATAATTGCAGATGATAGATCATGTATACTGTCATGTGGTCATTGAAAACATGGGAAAGCTAAGTCACAGAGAGTTGAAGTAAATCCTCTAAGATTCAAAGTATTAAACTGCAAGTTGTTCCCTTTGCTCTCACTCCTCTGTTTCACCATTACTTTCCAGCTAAAATGTTAAAAACAATTTATATTTCAATTATATCATCCCTTACACCCAGATTACCAGATCCTGTCAACTGTTTCTTTCAGAATATCTGTTGTAGTAAAAATAGTATATATAGAAAAGTTACTTATATTCAGTAAACCCAACTTAAATACCAAAATGTATTTTTATTTGATTAATAATTCACAGCATTCCTCTTCCTTAAGAGTTACATAATAAAGATTCAGTTTGAGACAGGAATACTAGTTGAATTTCTCATGAGGAGCTTAAATTCTTTCTTATCTAAACTTTATGACTCAAGTGAACATCATTTTTGTAATGATATTCAAGGATAGCATAAAATATACAACTTTCATAATTTCACTTCGTTGAAACAAGGAGTTATATACTTTAAGGTTTCGTATCAGATGCTTTCTATGCTAATGCCTATTAGGTTAGCAGTAAAAGAGCTAACATGATGTAAAAACTTGGCTGCTAAAATCAATAAACAGTGTAAGAAAATACTTTTAAAATAATATTCTCATAATTTCCAATAAATATCAAAAATCCAGTAAAATATATCTTACTACTTGGCATATAATAGTTGTCAATACATTTTTGCTAAATAAATGAAATTTTTATTTTATTTTATTTTTTTGAGACAGAGTCTCGCTCTGTCGCCTAGGCTGGAGTGCAGTGGTGCCATCTCAGCTCAGTGCAAGCTCCGCCTCCCGGGTTCACGCCATTCTCCTGCCTCAGCCTCATGAAATTGGTTTTTTAATTGATTTGAATAACATTATTTTTTCTAATACTGAATGTCTCATTTGGCATTATTATCTTTATATAGGGTAATACTTTATCAATGTTCTTGATTTCTAATAAATTACATTGCAAACAAAAGTGACAGTTCTCTTAAAAAATATACATACAAACAAAAACCAGTTTATTAAGAACACTTGCTTTGTTAAAAAGCAAAACAAACAAGCAAACAAACAAACAATAAATATTTGTCATATTTATTCAGCATAGTTAAAAAGTCACATTCTTCCTTTGGTGACTACTAGAGAGTCTCCGTCTTTATTGACAATCTTGGACACCTGAAGAATAACAGAATTTCCACCATCTGAATTTCTTGAATGACCATGTGAAGCAGTGTCCTGTATTCCATGCTATCCCTTCTGATATAGTTTGGATATTTGTCCTGACTCAAATCTCAGGTTGAATGGTAATCACCAGTGTTGGAGGTGGGGCCTGGTATTCGGGTCAGGGGAACAGATCCTTCATGGCTTGATGCTGACTTCACAATAGTGAGTGAATTCTCCTAACATCTGGTCATTTAAAAATGTGTGGCACTTCTCCTCCCCTAACTCTCTTGCTTGCTCCTGCTTTCAGCATGTGACAAGCCTGTCCCCCCTTCGCCTTCTACTATGATTGATGGGACAGAGAAGCTTTGCAAACTTTTATTATGTTAAATGACAGATTTGTAGGTTTGTGTATCCTAGTTAGCTTTTCTCTATCTCTTAAATCAAAGGGTTTAATGGGTAACATTGAACATTAGTATCTTTTAATTTGGTATTGTGGCAAATTTGTCAGAAAAAAATAAGTATTTACGGCTTTCTTTCAGGTCTTCTTTTTCTATTATATTATGCAAAAGTTTTTATGCTCCATGATATAGATATTGGTGGGATAACTGGGCTTTCTTTTTTTAAAAAATAATATGTTGTATGATAATAATATCAAAAGATCTGAAAGGTTCAACACCCCTCAGTACAATCCACCCAAAGGAAATAGGGAGTAAAAAGAACAAAGAAAGAAAGAAAGAAAACAAACATTAAAAAAGAAAGTACATCAGCTACAGTAATAAAAAAGGGAAGCATAAAAACTTAGGGAGAGATATTTCAATGATTTGATTTTATTATTCATAAAATGGTCACTTTGAAAGGATTGTTAATGTAAAACAATTACATTGTTAATGTAAAAAAAGGATTGTTAATTGTTAATGTAATAGAACATGGAACTTATTAGGTAATCTTATTTAGGTAAAATTAAAAGAATTCAATATAAGTAACATAGTGTGCTGTAAGGTTACACTGTAATGCAGGTTGCTAGTGACAAATAAATACCCTCTGGTGGTAATCTAGTTGGCCAATTGCAAAAAGAGATAATATTGTCGCTATTTTATAGCAATTTGAGGTTAACTGATCATAAATGTCAAGTCTTAAGTACATATTTTAAAAGATGGTTTGGACATATTATTTTATTTCACTGAAAAATGTTAGAAAATGAAGAAATTTACCTCCTAATAACTGTTATTCCACAAAATATCTTTAAATTTCATATCTTCACAACATTTAATGGATTTTTTTCTTACTGACTAAAATATTAACAGAATACACTTCTAACTTAAAATGCAATAAAAGCTATGAATATTAAAAAGAAAAAAAATTGCTTATATGTTCAAGTCATCAGTTTGAAAAAAGATGAAAAATCAAAAAAGCCCAGTGGTTGAATGTGGTAAATAATACACTCATAGAAAAAATTGGTACAAACTTCTGAGGGTTGTTAAGCAAGAGTTACTGAACCTTAGGAGCACTATCAGTTAAGATTATTTCAAATGCAAGTAACAGAAAACCTAACTCGAACTGGTACAAAGAAGAGATCTACATGAAGTTTACACTCTCTGGTATGAAGTGAATTGTGTTCTCAAATTCATATGTTGAAGCCCTAACCCCCAGTGTGGCTGTATTTGGAGAGAGGGCCTTTAGGACACATTTAGGTTTAAATGAAGTTAATAAACATGGGATCCTGATCTGATATAATTAATGTCCTTAAAGGAGAGGCACCAAAGAACTTGCATACTCTCCCTCTCTTCCTGCATGCATGGAGGAAAGGCCATGTGAGTACACAGTGTGAAGGCAGGCATTTGCAGAGCCAGGAAGAGAGGTTTTACCAGAGACCAATAATTGGCACCCTGATCTTGAACTGCCTACCCTCCAGAACTGGGAGATAATACATTTCTATTGTTTAACGCACTTAGTCTGTGTTGTTTGGTTATGGCAGCCCAAGCAGACTAAGACACTTCCCAAAGTCCAAAGGAAGAAAAGTTCCAGGTTTGGTCTGATCAGGGTCCTAGATACATTTTCTTATGATTCTCTGGACTATGCATAACACTACACACCAACTTTATTTTCAGGCTTGTTTAACTCTTAGGAACAAAAATGATTGCAGCAGTTCCAGTGTTTATATAATACACTATTATACATGCCCACTCCTTACCAAACACTGACAATGCAATAAATGGCATTGGTACAACCATGAAGCTGGTGAGAGATAAATCCCATTCAAATTAGATGGTTTGCTACACAGCCACATGGAGGGAGTTAAATGAAGGCTGGAAAAGAATACAATCCACTAGATATCATTTATGAAAAATTTATAGAAGACTACCTATATTAACCTCCCTGCCACGGCTCTGTAACAGATTTTGAGTCTACAGAGCATCTTTAGTAACTCTTAAATATTTTCCTAAACCTCTACAGAAAATAGAGTAGTCTCAAGCCTCATCTGATGGAGTATTAGAGAGACTCATATCTAATAAGGAAAATCTTCCTGGGTAAGTCCTATTACAAGTAGCCTACCTGGATAATACCTTTTCCTTTCAAACTTGTAACAAAAAGTGACAAAGGACAATGTATACAGTGTTTCTTCCTACAATGTATACAGTGTTTCTTCCTACATTAAATGTGTTTTGAAACACATCTTTTAAAACCATATAGTTAGGACAAAAGTTTTAATTATTTTGAAAACCTTTTCTAAATCATTAGTGTATAACACAATAGAGAAACCCTAAATATATAGCTCAATAAACTATCACAAAGACAATATACCCTTGAAACCACCAGCTTGAAAAAACAGAACTTAATTCAATCTCTCCTTCTCAAAAAGAACTATCATATTTATTTTTAATGCTATATTTTAGTTTTGTCTATTCCTAAATTTTTTACAAATATAACACTATCATATTTATTTTTTTGTTTCTGCCTCTATCATTCAACACTATGTTTGTGTTACCTATTTTGACCCTTTGGCATTCGGTTTTTTTTCCCCCCCATTGCTCCACATTATATAAGTATATTTTTCCATCCTATTATTTTTGGGTATTTTGATTATTCCCAGTTTGGGGCATGTAAAACATGCTTCTATAAATATGGTTCACATGGCTTTGATGACATGGAATTGTTGGGCCATAGAGTATATGTAAATTCAACTTTAGAATATAATGTCTACTTGTTTTCAAAGCCATCGCATCAATTTCTAGTGTACTAAAAGTATTAATAGTTCCACATCCTCTCCAACACTTGGTATTATTTGTCTTTTTCTTTTTATCCACTGTAGTAGGTATATAGTAGTATTACATTGTGGTTTTAATTTGAAGTCCCAGATAAAAATTAAGTCGAGTGCACTTGCGTATTTTGTTGGACACTTGGATGTCTTCTTTTGTGACGTGTTTGTCAGTTTATTGTCATTTTTGGAGGAGTTTTCAGACTATTTTTAATTGATTTATATGAGTTACATAGTGTGAATATAAGGCCTTTGCCTTTTATACAGTTTGCAAATATTTCATACCACTGTGTGACTTGACTCATTATAATGTGAATGGTGTCTTTTGATAAGAAAAAGTGTTCTTTTTTTTGTAGTGTAATTTTGTTATAGTATTTTATGTGTCCTGTTTAAGAATCCATTCTATATTCTAATGTTATGAAGAATAATTCCTACATTACCTTCTAGATGCTTCATTGCTTTTACCTTTCCTCCTAGAATTTATTTTATATTTGAAGCAGGGATCAAATGTCACTTTTCCCATATGCATAGGTAATAGATCTAGTACCTGATGAAAGTTTTCTTAAAGCACTAAACATTGAGAGATAGTCCTTGACTTGGTAATTAAGAATGACTACTTCCATTAGAGCCCTCTCCACTGTTATTTCTTTTTTTTTTTTCTAGATGGAGCTTTGTTCTTGTTGCCCAGGCTGGAGTGCAATTGCATGATCACTGCAACCTCAGCCTCCCGGGTTCAAGCGATTCTTCTGCCTCAGCCTCCTGAGTAGCTAGGATTATAGGCACGTGCCATCGCTCCTGGCTAATTTTTGTATTTTTAGTAGAGATGGGGTTTCACTATCTTGGCCAGGCTCATCTCGAACTCCTGACCTCGTGATCCACCTGCCTCACCCTCCCAAAGTGCTAGGATTACAGGTGTGAGGCACCACGCCTGGCCTCTGCTGTACCCTTTAATCCATCTCTCTTGTACTACCTTGACTTTAAAAGGGATTGAGGTCTTGTTTATACTCTATAGATAATGTTGATATTCTCTATAGAGATATTTTGTTTTATCCATCTGGAGGCTATGGTCACGATGTATCCAAAGCTTTTGAAGTGCTTCTTGAGTCTGTCCAGCAGGAGGGTCACCCACTGTTCAGTCCAGGGCCAAAGCAGAGTTCTACCTGAGTTCAAAGCAGAGCTCAGTTCTCAAATTCTTTGGTATGATAATGTTAATTAGGATCAGATTAGCACACAGGCAGCTCAGGGGTGATCCCAGAATTTTATAAAGCATTTGATGGGAAGGCTTTTCTATCTCCATTATCTCTCAGGTCCTTTCTGGTTTTGTGGGCTCTACTTTTCCATCATATGGCCAGAAACTACACCCTTTTCCTATTGCGCCACGTTTTGTGCTGGGAGGACAGATAAGAAGGAAATCAACAGGGTTTATCTTGGCTCTCTGTGACCAGAGCTCCCCTATGATTAGAAGAATATTCCTTTCCCTTGGGATTTTGGTTCTTACAGCTTCCTGCTGTGAGCCATTTTGCTGCTGCCCATGTTCCTGCTTCAGACTGACTGGGGTATGGGTGAGTGAATTCAGGAAAGGGAAAAATGGAAGGGAGGTCTCCCTCATTCTCTCTGAGTTTAAGAGTTCCCTTTTCCACATCATGGGCCAGAACCAGAGGACTTTTCCCTGTCCAAACTATAGTAGTTACTTTCAAGTTTCAAATTGCATTGACTTCAGTCAGGGGGCACTAAAGGGGAAAAATGGCAAACTTCTAGACAGTTCAACAGTACTTTGAATTCAGGTGTTCTCTGCTCTGCCTGCTGATATCATATACCAAATAGCTGCCCATGAATTTTGTCCAGGTTTTATGGTTGAGTTCAGTTAGAGAAAAAGAGACGTGTGTTTACATACTCTTAGCCGGGACTGGAACCCTATGGTGAATGTTTGACAAAGTTGCAAAAGCATTTCAAAATGGAAAGGATAGTTTTCTAACAAATCATGGTGGAACAACTGGATATCCACATATGGAATAATCAGCATTGAATTACACCTCAACATAAACAAAAAATAACTGAAACAGATCACAGATCTAAATGTACAACATAAAAATACAGTCACGTGTCACTTAACAATGGGGATATGTTCTAAGAAATGCATCATTAGACAAATTTCATCCCTGTGCAAACATCTTAGAGTGTGCTTAAACAAACACTGATGGTGGCCAGGCGCGGTGGCTCATGCCTGTAATCCCAGCACTTTGGGAGGCCAAGGTGGGAGGATCACGAGGTCAGGAGATGGAGACCATCCTGGCTAACACGGTGAAACACCTTCTCTACTAAAAATACAAAACACTAGCTGGGTGTGGTGATGGGCACCTGTAATCCCAGCTACTTGGGAGGCTGAGGCAGGAGAAAGGTGTGAACCCAGGAAGGGGAGCTTGCAGTGAGCCAAGACTGCGCCACTGCACTCCAGCCTGGGTGACAGAGCGAGACTCTGTGTCAACAAACAAACAAACAAACAAACAAAAACATTGATGATATATCCTACTATACATGAAAGCTATTGGTATAGCTTATTGTTACTAGGGTAAAAACCTATATAGCATGTTACTGTATTGAATACTGTAGGTAATTATAACACAATGGTTTTTGTGTATCTAAACATATCTAAACATAGAAAAGGTACAGTAAACATACAGTAATATAATCTTATAAGTACTATCATATATGTGGTCTTTGGCCAAAATGTTATGTAGTGCATAATTGTATAAAACTCTTAGAAAGAAATCTATGTAAACTTGAGTTAGGGAGAGTCCTTGGATATGACATCAACAGCATAATCAATTTTTAAAAAATGCATTAAATTGAATTTTATAAAAACTAAAACTTTTCACTACATTAAAGATACCATTAAGAGAATGAAAAGACAATTCAAAGACTGAGGGAAAATATTTGCAAATCACATCTGGCAAAAAGAGTTGTATCCAGAATATACAAAAAACATTCAATATTCAAAAATAAAAAGCAAAACTAAAAAGCAATTAAAAATAGGCAAAAGATTTGAAAAATACTTCACCAAAGAAAATGAAAGTATAACTAATAAGCACATGAAAACATATTCAATGTCATTAGCCATTAAGGAAATGCAAATTAAAATTACAACAAGATACCACTGCACATCTATCAGAATGGCTAAAATAAAAAATGTTGACAGGACCAAGCACTGGCGAGAATGTGCAACAACTGGAACCCTGAGCTTTGCTGGTTGCAACACAAAATTGTGCAGTCACTCTCTGAAAAACAGTGGCAGTAATTATAAAGATGAATACATATCCACCCTGTGATCCAGAAACCCTACTTCCAGGTATTTATGCTAGAGAAATGAAAACTTATGTTTGTGTAAAACTTGTAAGTATGTTGATCATGCAGCATTATTCATAAATACCAAAAAATGTAACAATCCATATCTCTCAATGGGTGAATGGATAAACAAAGTGTGATATATCCGTATAATGAAATACTACTTAGCAGTGAAATGAAATGGACTACTGATACAAAAAACTGCCTTGGATGAATCTTAAATGCAGTAGGCTAAGGGAAAGAAGCCATTTGAATGACATTCGGGAAAAGGCAAAACTGTGAGAACAGAGATCAGGTCAATGGTTGCCAGGGTGTATGGGTGGGGAGAAAGTCTAACTGCAAAGAAGGTATGGGGTATTCACTGGGGCTTTGGAATTATTCTGTATCCTGGGAGAGCCGGTAATTATAACAAATGATCCATGTGTTAAAACTCACACAACTGTTCTCCCCTCAAAAGGAATTTTACTGCACAGAAATTTTTAAATGCTTCCAAGAGAGGTAAAAAACAAACAATAAGGACCAAAAATATGCTGGAAAAAAAGGCAAGTAATTAACCACTGCCCCCTCTAACAATGAAAAAGTGACTGGTATATTTAAGTATGAGAATACTCATGCTTTGAATTATACAGGTAAAAGGAAGCTTTTAAACAGTGGAGTTAATAATGTATGTTTAAAATAACCACTTTGGCTAATTTACATACAATATATTGATAGAAAGAAGGTAGAACTGGGGTTCATGTAGAGCATTAAGGAAAGAGGATTTCAATGAGTCCCAAGTATTCAAGTGAGTTAAACAGTGATACCTATAACTGAGCTACAGAAAACTGGAAAAAAAGACAGTTTGCCAGTACAGTAAATTCAATTTAAAGCATGTTAAGTTTGAGGTGTAAAGCAATATTTAAGTCAAAGTGTGAAGTTACTGACATGACTCTCGGAGAAATCTATTTCAGCATCTAGTACACTAAACCTCAACTTTGTAAACTAGATGGTGAACACTGGTTTGACTAAGTTGCAAGAAAACGTACCGTCACTAGTTTACTACGACTGCATTAAATATTTTGGTTTACAAGAACAGTTCGGTCCTAAATATCTACTTTATTCCACAACAAAACCATGGAGAAAATTCCTAAGTAAACTTCCAATACTGTAAGAAATCATGTATTGTTTCTACTTAGCAAAATCCATATCTTCAGGTCTCATTTCCATTAACATATCCATCATTATAATCTCATTTTTTTAAACGGGGACTTACGTGTATTTGTAATTCTTCACAGTGCCTTTACCCAGTTTTAAAAAACTTTCTGGCAAATATACCAGGATTATACCACTTTGATATAGAGATTCTGTGACTAAATTAGGTTTACTTTTTTCTCTAGGGAGTTACATTTTCTTCTTTTTTCTCTTTCAGAATATCTTTATGTACAACATGATTAAATGTCTTATTTTTCCCGAATCATGAACACCATACTTAGCTTTGCATTATTCTGCCCATGTGCATGCTTGCTTCCATGTAGCCATCTTTGATTGTTTTTTTCAAGTGCTTAACTCTTATTATTTCTTTGCCTGTTGTATTCTTTAGATTCTTCTAATCTTTCATTTTTAATTCATCTAAATATGCATCATCTCTCACCACTTTATACCCACCAAGATGGCTATAAGAAAGGCAGTTAATACAAACTTTAGTAAGAATGTGGATAAAATGAATGTCTGATCCTTGCTGGTAAGATTATAAAATGATACGTCTTCTTTAGAAAAAGCTTGGCAGTTTATCACAATGTTTAACCTAGAGTTACCATGTGATCAACAGTTCTACTCCTAATTATATACTTAAGAGAAATGAAAACATACATCCACATAAAAACTTATACACAAATGTTCATAGTAGTAGTATTCACAACAGTGAATAAAGAAGAAAGAACCCAAATAACAATCAACTAATAAATAGAGAAATAAAATGTGTTATACACATAAGATGAATTACTATTCAGCAATAAAAAGAAACGAAGTACTGATCCATACTATGTTATGGATAAGAAACATTGTGCTAAATGAAAGTAACCAGTCACAAAAGAACACGTATTTATTGTATGATTCCATTTACGTAAGATGTCCAGAATAGGCAAATCTATGGACAGAGGTAGATTAGTGATTTTTCAGAACTAGGGGTATGTGAGAGGGAGAGGAGTGACTACCGATGAGTACATGGCTTCTTTTGGGGATGATGACATGTTCTAAAATTGATTGCGATAATGGGTGAAGAATAACTATGCACTTTCAATTGGTGGATTCTATTATATGTGAATTGTATCACCAAATAAAATACAAATTAAAATTAGAAATTGGAAAATATGTTTAAAAATTAGACAATGATAACTAAAAGTAAAAATGTTAAAGATTTTTAGTTCTCCTATACGATTCAGGAGGATAAAAGAGATACCGATTAATATTATTGTTAGTTAGGGAAATACGCTTGTTAAAATTTAAGAGTAATCATTAAATAAAAATATAAAACTATAATTCCTAAACTGCTAAAAGGAAAATAAAAGAATATTAGAAGCTCACTCAATTAATAAAAATCAGAGAGAAGAAAAAAGAATATTTCCATTTATTTCCCTGTCACATAAAATTAAGAGATTCTCAGATTATTAAAACAAAACAAAAACATCCAGATATTTTTGGTATAAAAGAAACACACACAAAATATAACAATAGAAAAAATGTTAAAAGATATGCAAAAAGACACAGACACATTCTAATAAAGAAATACTATATTGATGCTAAAAATGTTCTTTAACGCAAAAAGTAACAATAGGAACAAAGAGAAATCCAAACGATTAAAACAATAATTCAACTCCACTCTCAGTAAAGGATAGAACAATCAGACAGAAGATAAAAAAAGAAACAGAGGTCTAGAGCAATGCAATAAACCACCAAGATCTAATAGATATATACAGGATACTCTATATAAAAACAACAGAATACATATTCTCCTGAAGGGCACAGGAGACATTCTCCAGGACAGAATATATGTTAGGTAATAAATTATATCTTGAAAGATTTTAAAATATAAATGTACAAAGTATCTTTGCCACCCACAGTGGGATAAAGTTAGAAATCAATAACAGAAGAAAAACTTGAACATTAAAAAATATATGGAAATTACCAACACACACTTGATCAATGGATGAAAGACAAAATCACAATGAAATTAGAAAATATTTAGAGAAATGTGAAAATTAAAACACAACATACCAAAACTCATGGAACCCTGTAAAGCAATGATAAAAGGGAAATTTTTAACTATAAATATACTAAAAAAGAAGAAAGATCTCAAATACACAACTTAACTTTACAACTTAAAGGACTAGAAAAAGAACAAACTAAATTCAAAGGTAGCAGAATGAAGGAAATCATAAATATTAGAGCAAGATAAACAATAAAGAAAATAGAAAAACAATAGAGAAAATCAACAATACCAAAAATTGATTCTTGAAAAAGAGCAACAAAATTGGCAAACCTTTAGTTAGACTGACTAAAAAAAATAAAAGAGAAAGAAAACTCAAATTACTAAATTTAGAAATGAAAGTGGGATCATTATTGCCAATTCTACAGAAATAAAAATGATTATAGAAGAGTATGATGAACAACTGTACACTAATAAATTGGATAAGCTAGGTGAAATGGACAAATCCCCAGAAACATAAAATCTACCAAGGAATAGAAAATGGAATAGATCTATAACCAGTAAGGAGATTGAATCAGTAATCAAAAATGCCACAACAAAGAAGCCCTGAACTCAATGGCTTCACTGATAAATTCCACCCAATCATTTAATAAATAACTAATACCAATGCTCAAACTTTTCCCAAAAAGTGAAGAGGAAGGAACAATTCCTAAATCATTCTATAAGGCCAGCATACTACATATTAATGTCTACAGAAAGCAGCTGAAGCAGATTATTTTTAAGGAAGGAAGGAAGGAAGGAAGGAAAGAAGGAAGGAAGGAAGGAAGGGAGGGAGGAAGGGAGGAAGGGAAGAAGGGAGGGAGGGAAGGAAGGAAGGAAGGAAGGAAGGAAGGAAGGAAGGAAGGAAGGGAGGGAGGGAGGCAGGGAGGGAAGGAGGGGAAGGAAGGAAGGAAGGGAGGGAGGAAGGGAGGAAGGGAGGGAGGGAGGGAGGGAGGGAAGGAAGGAAGGAAGGAAGGAAGGAAGGAAGGAAGGAAGGAAGGAAGGAAAGAAGGAAGGAAAAGGAAGAAAGGAAGGGAGGGAGGGGAAGGAAGAAAGGAAAAGGGAGGGAGGGGAAGGAAGGAAGGAAGGAAAAGGAAGGGAGGGAAGGAGGGAGGGGAAGGAAGGAAGAAAGGAAGGAAAGAAGGAAAAGAACAGAAGGAAAAAGAAGGAAGGGGAAGGAAGGAGAAGAGGAGAAGGAAGGAAGGAGAAGAGGAGAAGGAAGGAAGGAGAAGAGGAGAAGGAAGGGAGGGAGGGAGGGAGGGAAGGAAGGAAGGAAAAATAGGCAAAATTCTCAATAAAAGGGTAGGCACAATTCTAATATAGAAAAAACTTCAGAGTATTAATATTGTAAATATGTCAATGAATTTGTAAAGTGAAACAAAGAAGACAATTTCCATTAAAAAGTCAATTACCAACTAGGTCAAGAAAAAATTAAAAACCTGCATAGACATAAATATTACTGAAAGTTAGTTAAATTTAAAAATCTACCCTCAAAAATATAAACTACAAAAAAAAATACAAACACATTACCAAAATCATTTTTTACAGGTTTTATACATCAGTTCTATCAACCACCACACACAACAAATAACTATTGTGCCAACCACTAAGATATATACTTCTCTGGCCGGGCACGGTGGCTCACACCTGTAATCTCAGCACTTTGGGAGGCCGAGGTGAGCAGATCACTTGAGCTCAGGAGTTTGAGACCGGCCTGGGCAACATGGCGAAACCCTGTCTCCACCAAAAATACAAAAAAAAAAAATTAGTCAGGCGTGGTGGCATGCACCTGTGGTCCCAGCTACTCGGGAGGCTGAGGTGGGAGGATCGCTTGAGCCTGGGAGGCAGAGATTGAGTGAACTGAGATTGTGCCACTACACTCCAGCCTGGGAGGCAGAGTGAGACCCCATCTCAGAGAGAGAAAAAAAAAAGTACCTCTTTGATCGCTGATGGCAGAGAGCATAACTGACTGGTGGCCCCAGCTACTGCACTCTGAAATCCATCATTTTATTCACACTGAGCCCATGCTTCCCAAGGGCTGTCCTTAGTCAAGGACTAAACATGGCAGAGATACCAAGGCAGGCCTGTTCCTGGGAGATGGAACACTCCTCTGATGGGTGACTTTTGCTCAAGGCTGCACCACTAGCATTAAACATTCTTAGAAGTGCCTTGCATTCTCAGGCTCTTTCACTCACCTTCCCTTTCTTCCTTCTCTCCCTCACAAAGGCAGGTAGGCATTGTGGTCTAAAGGTTTCCCATTATCTCCCCTCCTCTCTCCCAATTTCCCCTTACAGGAGTTCCCCTAACACATTTATTGCTTATCTTATCTCATCTTGGCTTCTGTGTCTCAGAGGACTTATGGTCCAAGAAAACAAAAGGTAAGATGGAGATGAGGAACTGATTCACTCACTGACTGGCAGGCTAAGAGGACAACATCCATGTTGGTGGGTGGAACACAGTTCCTGGCAGAAGACTTAAATTGCTGGATTTCACCGGTAGTGACCTAAGAAAATGCCCTGATAGAGAAAAAACTTGAAGGTACAGCAATTCAGGCATTTGGAAGATGGGGAAAACACCTTCAAAAGAGAGTGGAGTAGACTGATTATCATTACGTTGTACTGATACCTGCAGAGGGATAATGAGAGACTGAAGGCCATTAAAAAACCTTACTGGCTAAATAAAAGAGCCAGTGGGTCTCTTTCATAGCTTTAAATGAGGCCCTGATGACTGACAGCAGAAATGCCAACATGAATGACCAGCAGGATTTTGATCTAATTGTTATAGAATTGCAGAGTTCCGGAGATGACAGAATGCTAAGTCAAAGAAGTTGTGTTATACGAAAGGGCCATGGCTCAGGAGACCTAGGAACCTGAAATATGGGATAGGAATATCTGAATGAATGCTTCTGAAGATGTTGGTTTTACCGCCCGCTTTCCTAGTAATACTTAGCATTTTGTTATGCTGGAAGACACTAAAGAGTTCTTTTCTCTCTTAGGTAACAGGTGCCCCCTCACAAGCTGTCACCACTTCTTTTCTTGGCTGCCAGACTGATAAGTGGGATTAAATCACAGCATGACCCAACTGAGCCTGATAAGAAAGAAAATGGATTGCACAATTGAAGCAGGTGCAAGATTTAGGGAGCATGTACTGGCAGGAGCTGTGGAAGTATGACCAGATTTAAATATTTGATAAAGGGCAATGAAATGTTAAGACTGGATAAATAAAAATTCATTGATTTTGGTGCACATTTTAGGGACCACAGAGATGTAATATCCTACTGAGGATTCCAGGGAATGGAGCAAACTTGTTGCTAGAGTGACTCGTAGAAGCCTGAAAAATGCAATGTCCAGTACAAGTGAAATTGAAATGCCTGAGTTGTCCTGGTTTATGGAAGAGAAAGTTATAAAAACACTGAGAGAAGGGGATATGCTGGAATGGTTCATATTATATGAGGCCAGAAGAACTACCAGGTTGTGTTCCATGGGAGGACTGAGAGGACACCCTATGCATTAAGGCTGTTATGAATATGCTGATGAGAGAGGCACCAGTATTATAAGGAGGCTTAGAGTTGGCTCTCCTCTTCAGAGCAGGCCTGAAAATAGGAGAGATAGTCACAGGGCTAGGTTTGTTAACTGCCATAAAAGGATGGAGACCCAGAGTTAGAGGACAGGTGTCAGTGCTTAACTGCCAGAATCCAGAAACCACAATTACCATAATTAGATCAACAAGACTGGATGAACTGCCAAGAGGGTTGGCTCACAAAGAGTTGTAGGAATTATTAATAAAGCATGGTATTCTGAAGGGCAAAATAGGTGGGCATCTAACAGTGGTACTATTTAACATCTGGTTTCATTTTAAGTGAGAATGAAGGAACAGGAGACTGAGGGTTGTTGCTTCAATGGAGGGCCATGTTTCTCTTCACAGTTCCCAGATTTCAGCTAATTTTCAAATTCAAAACCCATTAACTAATCAGGTGATTGAGTCTATAGAAGAAAGATCCTTGAAACATTTTGAAAAGTGGGTAAAATGATCCCTGAAAATACCTACACCATATACTTGATTATATACACGGGCATATGCATGAGAATATATAGACAGTACAGGAGGAATAAGCAGACATTTTGACTTCTTTTTTTTTTTTTTTTTTTTTTTTTTTTTTGAGACGGAGTCTCGCTCTGTCGCCCAGGCTGGAGTGCAGTGGCCGGATCTCAGCTCACTGCAAGCTCCGCCTCCCGGGTTTACGCCATTCTCCTGCCTCAGCCTCCCGAGTAGCTGGGACTACAGGCGCCTGCCACCTCGCCCGGCTAGTTTTTTGTATTTTTTAGTAGAGACGGGGTTTCACCATGTTAGCCAGGATGGTCTTGATCTCCTGTGGCTCAAGCCTGTAATCCCAGCACTTTGGGAGGCCGAGACGGGCGGATCACGAGGACATTTTGACTTCTATTGGACATGAGGGTAGAAGCGACACAGACAGCCAGGCATTCAAAATATCATCCTGGCCTCTTATTAGAGTTGGGGTGTTCAGGGGGTGGGGGCACATAACAAATTCTGACTAAATTCTTGCTCACAGTGTGCCCACTATGTCAATGGATCCACCCTTTGGTCATTTCCCCACTCTTTAAGTGTATAAATAGACCTGATGTACAAGGTAGCTGGAATAACCCCTACACTGTGTCCAGGGTTATAGGATAAGATCAGTCATAGTGGAAAAGACCAACTGGTAATCTCTGAAACTACCCCCAACTGGACAAGTTAATAAATGCAAAATGTTATGTCATCCAGTGATATAGAAAACTAATGCCACCATTAAAAGTCTGAAAGGTACAGGGATAGTAGTCTCTACCAAATCTCCATTTATTTCTTTACAATAAATAATTCAGACTTTCCTGACTCAGATACATCTACTTTTCCATTTTACAAATTTAAAAAATAATTCTTTTCAATTTTTGAATCATTTACTATATTACTTCACAGCAACAACAACAACAACAACAAAATCCTTTAGTTCAATAAATAAAAGGACTGAGATTTAGAGAAGCTAGGTGACTGCCATAGTTTGGATATTTGACCCTCCAAATAAAATGTTAAAATTTGACACCCCATGTTAGAGGTGGGGCCTAATGGGAGGTGTTTGGTTCATGGGGGTAGATCCATCATGAATGGATTGGTGCCATCATTGTTTCTCATGTTCCCATGAGAGCTGGTAATTTAAGAGTCTGGAACTTCTCTCCTCTCTCTCTTGCCTACTTTCTCACCACGTGATCTCTACACATACGAGCTCCCCTTCCTTTTCCACCATGAATGGAAACAGCTTGAAGCCCTCACCAGATGCAAACGCCAACACCATACTTCTTGCACAATCTGCAGAACCATGAGCCAAGTAAACCTCTTTCCTTTATATAGGGTTACTCAGCCTCAGGTATTCTTTTATAGCAACACAAATGGACTAAGACGGAAAATTGGTACCAGGAAGTGGCATGTTGCTATAAAGATACCTAAAAATGTCAAAGTGGGTTTGGAACTGGAGTGCTCATAAGATAGGAAAATGAGGGAAAGTTTGGGACATCTTAGAGATTGGTTAAGTGGCTGTGACCAAAATGCTGATTGAAATATAGACAGTAAAGGCCATGTTGAGGGTCTCAGACTGAAAGGAGGAAATAATTCAGAACTGAAGCAAAGATAACCTTTGTTATACCCTGTCAAATAACTTTGCTACATTGTGTCCATGCCAAGCAGCAGTGCTCAAGAAGCCATGTGGCTGCTTTTAACAGCTTATGTTCACATGTGGGAGCAAATGAATAACCTAGAGTTGGAATTTATAATCAAAAGGAAAGCAAGGGATAAAAGTTTGTAGAATCTTCAACCTGGCCATGTGGCAGAGAAGGAAAGAGTGTTTTCAGAAGAGGACACCAAGAGTGCTGGGGTAGCAAACACTTGTTAAAGAAAGTAGCATGAATAAAAGGAGTCAGGTACTCTTCATAAAGACAATGGGGGAAAGACCCTGAAGGCATGTCACAAATCTGTCACAATTCTGGGCTTCCCATCACAGACCAAGAGACCAAAGAAGATGGTATGGTTTTGGATGACAGGCTTGGGACAACATTGTCATGCCCCATCTCTAGAAAATGTTTCCCAAATCTCACTGCTCAAATGGCCGCAGGTATTGCTCCTGCTGCCACTGAAGGAGGCTAGAAAGTATGAGTAGTAGAGGCTTGGCAGCTTCCACTGAGATTCCAGGGGATGTATTGAAAAGCCTGAGTGCCCAGCCACAAGCCTGCCATAGGAGTGGAGACCCTGCAGACAGATGCTAGTGAGGCAATGCTGAGCAGAAATATGGGGTTGGAGGGCCTGAATAGAGTACCCACCAGGGAAATGCCTAGTAGAGCAGGGCCATGGTGCATCCATGTTCCCAGGGTACAGAACATGGAACCAAGGGAGATAATTGTGGAGCTTTAATATTTAATGTCTTCCCTGCTAGATTTTGGATTTTCATGCAGCATGTTATCACTATATTTTGACCAATTTCTCCCTTTTGGAATGAGATGTTTACTCAATATCTGTTCCACCATTGTATCTTGGAGATAAATAACTTGATTTTGATTTTACAGGCTCACAGCTGAAAGGAACTTGCTTTGAGTCTCAGGTGAGAGTTTGGACCCCGGACTTCTGAGTTGATACTGAAACAAGTTAAGACTTCTGGGAAGTATTGGGATTAAATGATTAAAATTTATATGTGAGAAGGACATGAGGGATTTGAGGGGCCAGGGATAGAATGCTATAATTTTAATATTTGAACCTCCAAGCCACATATTGAAATTTGATGCCCAATGTCAGAGGTTGAGCCTAATGAAAGGTGTTTGAGTTGCAGGGGCAGATTCCTCGTGAATGACTTGGTGGTGTCCCTATGGTAATGAACCCATAGAGTTCTCACTCTATGAGTTCCCATGAGAGCTGGCTGTTTAAAAGAGTCTCTGGCTCTCACCTCTTCTCTCCCCATGTGATTGCTACACATGCCAGCTCCCCTTCCTCTTCTGCCATGAGTGGAAGCAGTTTGATACCCTCACCAGATGCACATGCTGGCACCCTACTTCTTGTACAGCCAGCACAACTATGAGCCAAATAAACCTCTTTTTATAAATTGCCCAGCCTCAGGTATTCCTTTTCAGCAACACAAACAGACTAAAATAGTGACCTACTTAAGATGGCACAAAACATTAAGAACAGAGCCAGGCTATGTCTGGAAGTGATCTCCCTAGTACTGGCCCAATTACGTTGAACTGTCAGAACTACACACAACATAGAGGTAAAATCTAACGAAGAGTTTGAGAACTGGCCCCTACAGAACTATGGCTAAACTGCAAAGCCTACACACTCAGCTCTTTTACCAAAATAACAGCAATAACAGTAAAAATGGCCTGATTGAGGGGTCTCCATAAATGTTAACCTGTTTTAAAATCTCTTAAAGTTTAGCAGTAACTTTATAAAACTTAATAATTAATAAGCTTCAAAATATCCTGTCCATATTTTTCTTAACAGTGACGCATTTTTAAGTGATCTAATTTACATTTCACTACTGGAAGAATTTAAATGACAAAAAACCCATCAAATATATTTTATCACACACAAAGATTAGAATATTTTATTTTACATTGTCCATGATGACAACATAATAAATAGGATCATCTCTAAGACATGGTACACATTAACAGTAATTTTCTTTTACTTAACAAAAGAGCTATTGAATTTAAATATGCACACAAATTCAAAAGCTTAAAATAAAAAACCTCAAGATTCAAATAATTTACATACATATTCAACTTTGTGCAATTTTGCACTTAACCAAACTTCCAGTGAATTTCCATCAAGACTATTCTGCATCAAAAAGTTTTTTTTAGGCGAGACGTGGTGGCTCACACTTGTAATCCCAGCACTTTGGGAGGCCGAGGTGGGCAGATCATCTGAGGTCAGGAGACCAAGACCAGCTTGGCCAACATGGTGAAACCCCATATCTACTAAAAATACAAAAATTAGCTGGGTGTGTTGGTGGGTGCCTGTAATCCCAGCTACTCAGGAGGCTGAGGCAGGAGAATTGCTTGAACCCAGGAGGTGGAGGTTGCAATGAGCCGAAATAGCACCACTGCACAGCAGCCTGGGTAACAGGGTGAGACCTGTCTCAACAACAACAACAACAACAACAACAACAACAACAACAACTAAAGTTGTTTTAATGCATTCAATAACGCTTGTTCAATTGTAACCTCTAGTACTTTCTAAAACCATATTGTAACTTTGTTAATAGCCTTAAAATTCATTTGTTTTCTGAAGTAAAAAGTTATAAAATATTAAACATATTTGAGATGTTTCCTCAAATTTCATTTTAAGGAACAAATTTAAAGTATGAATGAACTTTTTACACATATTATTGATAAATAAGTTTATCGAAATACATTATAGAAATTATAGTATTTTAAGGTGCAGACGAACATGATTGTTTTCAGAGTAAACTGACCAATATGGCAAAGGTTTCTCTTATCAAGAGAAGTAGAAAAATGAACAAGGAATGTGTGAATTGTAGAAAATAGTTTACAAATCTGAAGGGCTGTAAATGGAAATGAGAAATTGAAATTGTTATATATGGGCCCATATGGAGGAATTAGGAGAGATATCAGAGGGAGACAGATTTTAGCTCAGTTATAAAGAACAATTTGTTATCTGATGATAGAAAATGCTATCTGAGGAGCTGGTGAGCTTCCTGTCATTAAAGGCATTCAGGCATAAAACTGATCAGTGGTTGGGCAAATTATGTCCACAGGCTGAATTCAATCCACCAGGTGTTTTTATAATAAAGTTTTATTGGAACACAGCCACTCCCATTTGTTTCCATATTGGCTTTGTCCACTTTAACACTATAGAAGAAAAGTTGCATAGATGCGATGAAGACAATACAGCCCACAAATTTTAAAACATTTACTATCTGGCCCTTAATGGAAAATGTTTGCAGACTCCAGTGAATAAGGTATTAGAAATTCAAATACTTTATGGATGTCTGGACAAGACAATCAACAAGATGATGTTACTCTGTGCTTAGAAAAGTTCCAAATACATCATCTGTGCTAAGGACTGAGTTGTGCAGGTCTTTACTGTATGGCAACCCAGCCAAGTTGATGAGTGTTGGTTAAAATTCATACTGCACTATTTTCAAAGTTGTGTGCCATGATGTGGGGCTTTATCTGCCAGAAAGAGAAGTCATACTTGTCTAATTTGCACAAAGCCACCCAAATGACCAGCATAAAATTCAAACATGAATAACAATGTTAACAAAAATAAGATCTCTTCCAATCCAGAGGATCTACGATCTCATAACACAGACATTCTATAACTTTAACTCCTAACCCAGAGTCTCTATATTTACATCCCATGGAAATGAAAATAAATGTTCCCTGAAAACAGTTTTCATGTTTTGACAAATGCTACAAACTATAACCTCTACTGCAGAATGACACATTGCAAATTAGCATTTTAAAAGCTCTGAGAAAGATTGCCAGTTGAAAACCAACCAAAAGAGCGCTATTTAACTTTAGGACACATAGCATTTTACAAAGTTGCTTCACTGTGGAACCCTTTTTATGAACCTACAATGAATATGTCACACAATTAACAAAATTATCTAATAAATAAACAAATTGGTTTAGTTCTTGTAGATGTAACTAATCCATGTGATGCATGCATTGTTAATTTCATTAATTAAAACAGGCTATAATTATTTATGTGATGGGGGACACAAAGTTATCCTCTTTCCACTGAATCCATTAGCCATTAAATAGTGTTAACAGCAAAATAATCTTGCACAAGTACATTTCAGCTATGTTCCCTCTGCTCTGTGGGATATGTTTAAGCATATAAAGCTATTCAAGACACACTCTATGATACTTTAAGGTTACAGAATTGGTCAATTATCTAACAGATTGACAGCACATATATCAGAATATAGGCTTGACAAGTTCAAAGTCAGTCAAAGCAAACTTTTACCTGAAGAAGGTGACAAAAAACTGCACAAGGTCCATGATTGTATTGTGTTGTGAGAATGCAATCTGAAAAATCAAAATTAAAAAAATTGAAAGTATGTTCTTCTCTAAAACCTGTGGTGATACTTTGTGACATTTGTAAATATAGTTTTTCTAAATCACCAAGACATTTGGATTGTCATATTATAAATCAAATATGTGATGGAATCAAAACTTCATCTAGAATACCTAATATATCCAACTGCTAATGATGGTCATAGCATGGAATATGACATGAAATATTTTAAAAACGATTAGAAAATTACTTTAAGGATATATGCTAAGAGTTTCATGTGAAATACTACGACAGATTAAATATGCCTAACCAAAACACCCAAATTTTCAACTCAGTTATGAAAATAGGGAATTTTCTCCCTATATATCTTCATCTGGAGAAGCTTCATATATATATATATATATATATATATATATATATATACACACACACATACACACACACAAATGTTTTGTTTCACACCATTCAAATAATAAAATATGTCACATCATTTTAAAACTTGTTAATGTTAGTAAGAAGTTAATTTTAAAAAGTGAAACTAGCCAAAAAAGTTAAAATCATTCTCCATTTCTGTTAACATTATAGAGATCATACTATAACATCTGCCTTGAGGAAGAGTATTATAATGTATCATTCAACAATATAGCATCTGGATAGAGAATAACTGATGGTGTAATGTGGCTTTTCACTTACTAGCCCTGTATATTTTGAAAAACTAGTCTATTTATCAGTTTCCCCATATGCGAATGGTAATAATAAAAGCATCTACCTTATAATGTTATAGAAAATCTAACTGAATTAATACAAATTTAATGATTACCATAATTTCTGGCATGTAAAAGTTACAATATAAACATTATTAAACTTCTGTATCATGTATAAATGAGATGTCAGTATAAGTGAGTTTTCTCACATTGCTGAAGCTAAACCATTCAGGTATTAAAATCTTTTTCTTTTAATAATATTTTATGAAAATCTTTCAAAAACATAATAGAATTTCTACTGAAAAGGAATGAGTTTTCTCTCCTGCTGTAAACAGCTGGAAAACCAGGTGAAGTATATGAAACAACCAATTTCAGGAATTGGACAAGTGGCCGGAGATTATGATCCCTGAGTGAAGAAAAACAAAGGAAATGAATCCTATAATTGTCCCAGCTTTCAGTGCAAGGAAAGAACACTAAGGAATTTAAATGGCATTCTAAAATAAGGGATGTCAGTATTTCTTATGTAAAGAATTACAGTAAGTTGAGAAAATTATTCTTTGGCATGTACATGTAAGCTTAAATATAGTAATATTCATTTCCTACGAGCTTCTAAGCTATTGAATTATGAAACACTTATACAAAGGCTGAAGAAAGATACTGGCATAGGAGATTGGTTATAGGTGAAAATATCATAAAAGATTAAAGAAAAAACATCTTTTAAAGTTTAAAATACTGAATTTTCTTCCTAGGTGATTGTCCATAAGAATGTCATAGAAATGAAGCTTATCAAAGAATACTGTCAACAAGAACTTAACTCCATGGTAACAGAATTCTGGAAACAATAATTAAGAACTAACAGGAAAATCTTCAAAATGATAATATTTTGAAATCATAATAAAGAAAATTAGTTTAATTAAGCAATAGGAGGAAACCTTATGCAGTGTTGATAAATATAAATGAAAAGGGGGTATAAGGAGCTTGAACAAAGGCTTAAATAAATTAGCAAATATATAAAAAAAGAGAACAGATGAAATAACAAAATAATAAATCTAACATAAAATTAACAAAATAAGATAAAGTACAATTGCAGTAAATATCAACAGGCTGAATCCACATTGAAAGACAGACATTTTTGCAGTAGATTAAAATATACAATTCAGCTTTATGTTTTTAGCAGAAAACACATATAGAACAGTGACACATTTTTATTCAAAATATAAAATACTGTAAGAAGATATAATAGGCCCTTAAAAACAAGAAAACATGTAAACCAATATTAATGGCAAAGTGAAATTCAAAGTCAAAACCTGATCAAATAAAACACTGAGACAAAGAAAATATAACAATAATAAAACAATATACACCAAAAATACAGGCCAAATAAGTAAAAACACAATGCCTGGACATATAAGGGGAATTTGATAATGACAAAATTTTGGAAGAAATTATTAAGATGCATATCTCTTTTAAAAGTTATCTGATCAAAAAGACACAAAATTAATCTATTTAAATAATTTAAATCATGTAAAAATATTCAAGAAATAGTCACTAAACAAGTTCTGTTCTAGGTGCTAGTGACACCATTGTAATAAGACAAAGCTCCTATTATTTTGGTGTTTATTTTCTAATAGCAAGAGGGAGAAAATAACCAGGTAAACTTGTAGCGGGATATCATAATTGTTGACAGTGGTGTTTTTAGTGGGAAAAAAAAAGATGATATGGGCTAGGAGGATTTGCGGCTAATTTGGATCAGGTGGTTAGAGCTGTTGGCCACACTAAAGGGGTGATATATGAGCTTTTATCCAAATAAGATGTTTAAAACCACAAAAATGTCTGTTGGTAGAGGTTTCTCAAGTGTAAAGATGATGATTAGGTTAGACATGTTTATGAAAAGTCATAAGATCTGGAGTATTGTGAGCAAAGGACAGAGTAGTTGTAAATAAATTCGGACTAGAAAGCAAAAAGCAAGTCACATAGGTTATTGGCCATGACAAAGAGTTCAGAACATATTATAAAGGCAATGGGAACCCATCGAAAGTTTTGAGCTATCGGAATGACATGATCTAACTCTCAAGAAAAATATCATTCTGGCTGTTGGGTGAGAAAGAAATAACTGAGGGGATCCAGAAGATAAGAGAGGAGGATATTTGATTTTTCTAGTCATAAGGTGATAGTAGCTTGCAGAAGAGTAGTAGTCATCAAGACAAAAATAAGTAGTTGGGAACATAATTTAGAGAAAGAAGTGAGGAGACATGCTGAAGGATTAGATATGACAGGTGAATGAAGGAGAAGAATCAATCATGACTATTGCAGTTTGCTCTCACAAGAACAAGTGAAAAGATATTTCTACTTACTGAGAATAGAAAAGGGCCATGAGGATCAAGGGAGAAATAAGAAAAGAAAAACTTACTTAGAATATGCTAAATGTGAAATACCTATTAAATGTTCAAGAGTAGACAGTAGCTACTAGCTTGAAGCTCAGAGGAAAGGTTAGATTTAAAAATTTGGAAATCAAAGGAACATAAATGTCATTTTAAAATCATGTACTTGTATGATAGTCCCTAGGAAACAGAATAGATGCAGAAGAAATTATCTCTAAGAGGATATTCAGGGCCACCCCATCATTAGCGCTTAAAAGAAGAACTGGAAAGGTAGGTGGGAGGAAACCAGGAAAGGGTTGTGTCAAGGCGGTCAAATAACAGAAATGTTGCAATAAGAAAGTAGTGGTTGATTTTGTTGGTTACTGGATTTAACAACATAAACTTCATGAGTAATTTACACAAATGAACTTTCAACAGAGTGGTGGGGATGTTAATATAAACAGAATAATATACGGAGAATGTGGAACCTGACAAAGTAGAAACAAACTACAGGCTGAACTTTCAAGAATTTATGTTACAAAACAGAGCAGAAATCAACAAGAACACAGACGATTTAAAATATATATTTTAATCCATAGAACATTTTAAAAAGAAGACAATAAACACTGTACAGAGAAAGTATTTTTAAAAATCTAAATGGTAGCTTTTATGAGCTGTATTAACATATTCCAATAAAATAAAATTAAAACTATAATTTCAAATATGGCCAAAACAAGCTTAACTACTTAGAAATTAACAAATGCAATCCATGAGACAGAGTTCTGAGTGGGCAGTGGGAGTAGTAGGATAGTTTTTGATATCCTTGACTTCCAATATTAAAATATACAGCAGCTAAATTGAAAAGCCAAAAACAACAACAACAACAACAACAACAACTCTAACAAAAGTAAGTGGCAGATTATCCCCTTAAATGCCAAAACATAAACCGGTATGGGTAAATGACAAACCCAAGGTGTATATGCTACCAGTGTCTATGAGGCAGGAAAAAGAGGGAATCAACAGGAAAACTCAAAAGTTTCAAAAAGGTATTAACTATAACTAGGCCAGTCCAATTTGAATAAGAAAGTGAAAGCAGAAGTGTAGAATTGCTCAATACAAGAGTAGGTTAGTTCAAAGGGATCCTGAGGAAGTTCTAAAGAAGCCTGGAACAGTTGGAGTACATGAATTTTCAAAAGCAACCAGTCAAATCTCTATCCCAGGGCAGGTCTCATAATGAGGAGAAACTGCTAAAAGTGAAAATGAAAATTAAGCAGAACAAAGTAAATATAGACAAAACAAAGAAGGTCCAACAAAAGTGGGGAAAGGAACTGAGATGGAAAATTTTCAAAGAGTAAGTGGCACATTTGCAGGGGAAAAAAAGTATTGATTATTAACATATATAATATTCAAATATGGGCCTTCACTAATCCATTTGTGCAATCCCTATTTAACTCATTATTATCACTCCCAAATATCTGCCATTCTTTAACATATAAAAAGATTTGGCATTTCTTTAATTTAAACGGTAAGTAAGTAGTGGGAGTAACCAACAGAGTAACAATATACTTAAATTGGTAAAGCACACGATTCAGGCTGGAATGGCAGAATTTTATTATGGTTTACCTGCCATCTGTGGATCCATATAACTAAGTACCTTATAAGAAAGATCATAATTTCAGGCAAGTAAGCAACACATACATACACATGAAACATCTCTATATATTTTTTTACATCTGTCCAAAGAATATTTGAATAAATAAAGTAGCCAGGGGAAAAATGACTACTTCTTCAAGTAAAAGTCATAAAGTAAAGAACCAAAACATTCTAAACCTTGAAATAATTATATTATCTATCTCTACCTATTAATAAATATAATAAAGACAAATGTAAAGAAATATGAATGTTATTTTGATTCCAGCTTGTTTTCAGAGAATAAGCTGAAATACCACTTCTAGGGGGGTGATGAGACACTTGGACCTCCCAAAATTAACACTATTTTTTAAATTATCAAAAATAATAGCTGCAGTTCAAATTAGGTTACACATGATACTTGAACATTAAGTAAAGTACTGATTGAAGACCTCAACCAACTCCTGCTACAGATAATACTCTCCTACCTTTTACAATAAGGACTATTAATGGTGGGATGAAGTTTATGGGTAAAGCCTCTATAAAAAGTACCATCTGAAATACGGACTTTCTTAAAAACTGATGCAAGGGACACTCAGAGTAACTAATCTGTTAAAATAAATGGCACTGAAAAGTAAATGTAGACTCAGCACAAGCAGTTTTTGTACTTGGAGTCCCTTCTGGGGGCTACAGGCTAAGGTTGAATATATTCCATACTGGCTATTCAACAGAAGAGTCAGCACTACAATTTGTTGTACAAATATTTCAAAATGTTCCTCCACCCGAGACTTTCCATAGAAAATTCCACAGGAAATTGCCTATGGGAAATACTGTTGCAGTCCATTGTCAGGTACATACTTTAAAAATAAGATGTAATTGATTATGGAAATGGAAGGCAGATCCAAGGATGATTTGGTAAAATTAGAAAGCAATGCCAAACAGACACTAACTCAGATTCTCTTTCAAGATTCCCTCTTATGGGGTATACATTTATGCATATATCAAATAAATCACTAAGTATCTCTTATGTTCTGGGCATTGTACCAGGTCCTTGGATGTATCAGGAAAAAAAAAAAAAAAAAAGCTAGCAGTGAAAAAATTCTTACTGGGAGAGCAGATAATAAATGGTGATAATAATAAATTATATAATGTTTTGGAACTCAGTAAGTGCTATGAGAAAAAAGAACATGAAAAATATCCTGTCTTCTTACTATTCACATGGGTGGGACAAGAAATTGCTCTTTAACGTCTAAAAATATGCAGAAGTGCTGAGATCAAGCAGAAAAATTAGATATAGAGAGCAGCAGAAAGAAATGAAGCACAGCATTAGGTTCAAGTGTATCTGGCTATTCTCAGTTTTTCTCTGTCTATAATAGCATACAGCAATTCCAGTACCCTTCTAATAAAACTGGAGGGTGCAGGGGTGCCCAATCTTTTGGCTTCCCTGGGCCACACTAGAAGAAAAAGAATTGTCTTAGGCCACACATAAAACACAGTAACACTAACGATAGCTGATGAGCTAAAAACAAAAAGCAAATTGCAAAAAAATCTCATCATGTTTTAAGAAAGTTTACAAGTTTGTGTTGCATTGCATTCAAAGCCGTCCTGTGCCACATGTGGCCCGTGGGCTACAGGTTGGGCAAGCCTGTTTTCTAGGAAAAGGAATAAGTACAGACAAAGGGGAATCATTCTTAAGTGATGTTGGGCAACTGGTCTTCACATGGTTTGCTCTGTATCATGTAGGTCTCACCATAAATATTATACTTCTTAAAGACACTCATGTAAAGTAGTTTACTGCTCCCTTACTCTATAGTATTGTATAAAACTATGTTTTTTTTTTTTTTTTTTTTTGAGACAGAGTCTCGCTCTGTCGCACAGGCTGGAGTGCAGTGGCCGGATCTCAGCTCACTGCAAGCTCCGCCTCCCGGGTTCACGCCATTCTCCTGCCTCAGCCTCCCAAGTAGCTGGGACTACAGGCGCCCGCCACCTCGCCCGGCTAGTTTTTTTTGTATTTTTTAGTAGAGACGGGGTTTCACTATGTTAGCCAGGATGGTCTTGATCTCCTGACCTCGTGATCCGCCCGTCTCGGCCTCCCAAAGTGCTGGGATTACAGGCTTGAGCCACCGCACCCAGCCAAAACTATGTTTCTCAAACTACAATCTAAAATTATTTTATGTTACTGGTTGATGATTAGTTAAAATGTCTTTTTCCCACTAAAATACAAGCTCCTTGAGAATAGTAGCCTTGTTCATACTGTTCACAGCACTCTTTCAATGACTAGAACAGTAGTTGGTAGACAGTAAATAGAAAGAATTCAATAAAACTATTGAATAAATTATTATAAATAAATGAATATAATTTAGAAATATGTATAAATAAATAACTTCAAGAAATCTATTGAATTAAATAGATTCAATAGCAAGATTTAGCACAGGAGTATTCTTAGGACTTCATATATCCTTATTAAGAGCTATGAAAGGAAGAAGGTACAGATGTTATTGTGTCTCAATTAGGTGGCATTACATGAAATATCATTTCTTAATGTATTAAAAATGATACCATTTTAAAAGAATGTTTATTTAGCCAACTGCTTTTAAAAAACAGTGAGACAAATCAATAATGGCACAATATTCTAAATATGTATTTTCTATGAAAGTGTATCTTCTCAGGGTATGGGATATTTATGATTGTAAAATCTATTATGGTCTAATTAGGAAGATTCCTATTTGTTGATGCCATGGCTAGAACATGACTCTTGCAAATAACGTTTTCCATTTTAGTTCTGTGGTATTCCCATGAAAATATATGTTTACTCAAGTTACATTTAAAGTTAGTTTTAAAACTTAAGCCAGTATAACTGCACCTTTGTAATTCTGTCTTCTGTAATAATTTCATTCATTATCCAGTGATTATTCAAAAAAATATAATCAAAATAAAAACTGATCAGTGATACAATTTCATATTCTTATCTTCCCCATATGTTTAAACCCCAAAATAATTGATAAGACAACATGCTAAAAACTAAGTTAGATGAAACTACAGTAACCCTGATAATACATTTTGTCAATTCAAATGTAAATGTAAATTCATATTGAAAACATGTCCAGAATCTAAAACTTGAATTTAAGATATGCTATATTTTTCATGAATTAACAATAATGATGAATATTTTAAATTTTCTGATTTTATGAAAAAGTTACATTAAATGCATTTGGACAGAGAAGTAGATTAATAGCTCGATATTTATTACAAAATGTCAAAATTTGTGAGAGAAAAATTCTTATTTTATGAAACATAAATTGATGTTTTTGTGCAAAATGTCAGCTTGCCATACATAATAAACTCTGATATATTTAAGATAAACAAAAATGAAAATATAATATAAAAGAATGTGCTAAAATTATCAAGTTCATCTAATAAATTGAAGGGAAAGAGAGGGTCTTGCAAATCACTGTTTGGATTAAAAAGCATAGTTACATAAAGGAAGGAAGCTAGTTAACTAGTCATATCTTAAAGACAATCGGACTGCTTCAGGCAAGTAACTTGAGATCTTATTAGGTTATATTCTTACTTGTTCTTTTAAAAAATATAAATAAATTCAAATTGGAGATTAAGTTAGCTGTTACTAAGATCCACTATGATAATCTATTCCATATAAAATTGCAACATATAATTAACATAATGATATAATAATATGTATAATTCAGACAAGGTAATATTTTTTAAAATATGGTTACACCAAAAATAGACAATTTCAAAAGACAAAATAAAACATATTTCTGAAATAAAACATAAGGAATAAATATACCAGACAGTTCTGCCTAAGTATCATAGCATATTATCTGATGATAAATGCTTGGATATTGTTTATAAATATTAAATAGTTTAAGTTCTTTCTATAGCAAACACATGCCTAATGAATGAAGGCACTCATAACTTTCCTCATGGTTTAATACACAAACTTAACTGACAAAATGCTCTCTTTAATCCCAAAAGAGGTTTCTGTGATTATCCTCCAAACACTTCTTAATTCCCTTGCTGAAATTTCTTCAGTGTTTCTCCTTCACTTTTAGTTTGACGTCCAATCACATTAACATATCATATACCAATCTTAGAAACTTAGCCCTTGCTTCTTTCTCTGCTAATAGCGTTAACACTGCAGTCAGATCACAGTACAGGCATATGTTAGAGATGTTGCAAATTTAGTTCCAGACCACCGCAATAAAGTTAATATCACAATAAAGTGGGTCCCAAATTTTTTTTTGGTTTCCCAGTGCATATAACAGTAATGTTTACACAATGCTGTAGCCTATTAAATGTGCAATAATATTATGTCTAAAAGAAAATGTACATAAAATACTTCATTGCTAAAAAATGCTAATGATCACCTGAGCCTTTAGCATGTTATCTTTTTGCTGGTGGAGGGTCTTGCTTCAATGTTGACAGCTTCTGCCTGATCAGGGCAGTGGTTGCTGAGGGTTGGAGTGACTGTGGCAATTTCTTAAAATAAGACAACAATGATATTTGCCACATTGACTGACTCCACCTTTCAGGAAAGATTTCTCTGCAGCATGCAATGCTGTTTCATAAAAATTGACCAACAGAACTTCTTTTGCAATTGGATCGAATCCTCAAATCCAGCTGCTGCTTTATCAAGTTTATGTGATATTCTAACTCATTGTCATTTCAACAATGTTCACAGTATCTTCACCAAGACAAGTTTCCATCTCCAGAAACTACTTTCTTTACTCATCCATAAAAACCAACATCTCATGAATAAAGTTTTATCATTACACTGCAGCAATTCAGTACATCTTCAAACTCCACTTCTAATTCTATTAATATTACTCATGCTACCTCTACCACAAGTGCAGTTACGTCTTCCACTAATATCTAGAACCCCTCAAAGTCATCCATGAGGGTGGGAATCAACTTCTTCCAAATTCCTGTTAATGTTGATATTTTGATCTACTCCCATGAATCATGTATGTTATCAAAGGCAACTAGAATGACGGATTCTTTCCAGAGATTTTTCTTTGCCTAGATTCATCAGAGGAATCATTATCTATGTCAGCTATAGCCTTACAAAATGGATTTAAATAAAAATAGTACAAAAAATCAAAATTACTCCTTGATCCACAGGCTGCCAAATGGTTACTGTAATTAGACCATTCTTGCATTACTATAAAGAAATATCCAAGACCGGGTAATTTATAAAGAAAAGGGGCTTAATTGGCTCATAGATCCACAGGTTGTACAGGAAGCATGATGCTCGCATCTGCAAGGCTTCTGGGGAGGCCACAGAATCATGGTGAAAGGTGAAGGCAGAGCAGGCACAGGAGCAGGAATGAGAGAGTGAAGGAGGAGGTGCTACACAATTTTAAACAACCAGATCTCTCAGGAACTCACTCACTATCAGCACCAAGAGAAGCACAAAGGGGATGGTGCTAAACCATTCATGAAGGATCCATCCCCATGATCCAATCACCTCCCACTAGGCCCCCACCTCCAACATTGGGGATTACAATTGAACATGAGATTTTGGTGGGGACGCAGACCCAAACCCTATCAGTTATTGTGTCAGCAGGCAAGAAAACAACATTAATCTCCTTGTACATCACCATCAAAGTTCTTGAGTGACTAGGTACATTGTGAATGAGCTGTCATATTTTGAAAGAAGTCTTTTTTCTCTAAGCAGTAGGCCTCAACAGTGGGCCTAAAATATTCAGTTAACCATGCTGTAAATAGATATGCTGTCACGCTGGCTTTATTGTTCCATTTACAGAGCAAAGGCAGAACATATTTAGCATAATTCTTAAGGGCTGTAGGATTTTCAGAAGGGTAAATGAGCACTGGCTCATTACCAAGGCTCATAATCACCAGATGCATTAGCTCCTAACAAGAAAGTCATCTTATCTTTTGAATTCTGATGTCAAGCATTTACATGTCTTCTTTGCTATAAAATTCCTAGGTGGTATCTTCTTTTAGAAAGCTGTTTCATATAAATTGAGAATCTGTTCTTTAGTGTGGCTACTGTATCAATTAAGTTAGACATGTATCTTCTGTATCAGCACTTACAGCTTCACCTTGCACTTTTGTTATGGAGATGGCTTCCTTACTTAAACCTCATAAACCACCTTCTGTGGGCTTCCCAATTTTCTTCTGCATCTTCCTCAACTCTCTCAGACTTTGTAGAATTGAAGAAAGTTAGGCTCTACTCTAAATTAAGCTTAGGTTTACAGTAATGTTATATTGGTTTTGATCTTATATCCAGACACTCAAACTTTCTCCACATCATTAATAAAGTTATTTCATTTTCTAATGATTTGTGTGTTCACTAAAGTAGCATTCATTTCCTTCAAGAATTTTTCCTTTGCATTCACAGTTCAGCTAATTCTTCGGACAAGAGGCCTAGATTTTGGCTGTACTGGCATTCGACATGCCCTCCTCACTAACTTAATCACATGTAGCATTTGATTTAAAGTGACAAGACATGCAACAATTCTTTTCATTTGAACACTGGGAAGCAACTGTAGCATTATTAAATGGCTTAATTTCAATATTGCTGTGTCTCAATGAAAAGGAGGCCTAAGGAGATGGAGACAAGAGAATGCCCAGTCAATGGAGCACTCAGAACAAATACATTAATTAAGCTGACTTGTCTTATATAGGTACAGTTTGTGGCACCCCAAAACAATTACAAATGTAACATCAAAGAGCACTGATCACAAATTGCCATAATCTATATAATAATTTTAAAAATATGTTTTTAAAATAACCAAAATGAGGTACAGAGACACAAAGTGAGTACATGATGTCGGAAAAACTGTACGAACAGATTTGCTTAACCTACGGTTACCACAAACCTTCAATTAGCAAAAAAACTACTACATCTCTGAAGTGCAATACTGTGAAGTAAAATACAAGGTATGCCTATACTGGTAGTTTCAAAACCTTGACATACATTAGCAAACCTCTGAACTCTGTTTGGCACAAAATTTTCCCTCATCCCCTTACACCTTCCACCCATGGGTAACTCTTAGTCTAGAATCATTGCCTACCAGTTCTAGATCTTGTCTAAATGGCAATCCTCATCTTACTCCTGATTTCTCTACATACAATTCTACAACACTACTACTAAAAAGAGCTGATATTCATAAAGTGTTTACTATTTCCCAGGCACTGTGCTAAGTACTTTTTGTACATTAACTGACTTATTACCCTGAATTACCTCATCAATTAGGTAATGTCATTAATTTCATTTTATAGATGATTAATCAAGGCTTAGAAGATTACTCAGTCAATAAGCAGTGAAACTGAAATGAAAATTTGTGCATTCGGACTCTAGTTCTCAAGTACTACACTTTCCTAACAACAATTACTCACAGTGTACTATCATTATTAGCTTATCTGTCCTTTTTCTTCATTTGACTTTATAATATTTGCAATCACGCATTCGATTATTATTACATTTCTAGTAACTAGCAAAAAATCCTAGCATTTTTACTTATTGAATTGGAATATCTACTAGAGATGTAACACTTGAGAAAGGAGAATAAATCTGAGGGCCCCCAAATCACTAAGCTAAAGGGAAAAATCAAGTAAGGAACTGCTTAGGGCAAATCTGCCTCCCATTTCATTCAAAGTCACCCCTCTGCTCACTAAGATAAATGCATATCTGATTTCCTCCTTTGGAGAGGTTAATCAGAAACTCAAAGGAATGCAACTATTTGTCTCTTATGTACCTATAACCTGGAAGTCCCCTCCCTACTTCAAGTCTTCCCACCTCTGCTTCAAGCTGTCCTGCCTTTCCAGACTGAACCAATGTTCATCTTACGTATGTTAATTAATGTATCATGTCTCCCTAAAATGTATACAACTAAACTGTGTTCTAAGCACCTTGGGCGCGTGTCATCAAAACCTCCTGAGGCTGTGTCACAGGCGCATATCCTCAATCTATGCAAATTTTCTAAATTAACTGAGACCTGCCTCAGATTTTGGGGGTTCATATTTTGGTAACCACAAAGGGATTCTGACTGGAGATGTCTCTGACCTTTCACAAATCTCCTACCGGTGCTTGATATCAGCATGAGTGAACATTATGGCTCAAACAAATAGGACAATTTGCTGAGGTCTGGGAGCATACTGTCCAGAGAATCCCTGATCTCCCAAAATTTGGTTGAGATCTAAAGTTTACTTTGCTGCACAACTTCCCTCTTTTGGAGTTTTACTTGCTTCCAATAAGGAAGGCAAGATTTTCTGTTTCCATGATGATGAAAGGCAGATAACTCCTTTACGGAGTTTGAGCTCAGTTGCAGCAGGGAAGATGAATTCAGGTTTTTGTTTTTTAGTTGTTTTTTTCCCCAGCTTCTAGGATGGCAGAGTACAGTCTTCAGCCTGAGACCTATCCCTAGGTAAGTAGCTAAATTGGGGTTTTGTCTTGGCTAAGTTTAACAACCAGCTGGTCTTAATTTCTCCTTACCATTACAATATTCAGTAATCATATAACTTGTTTGTTTGTTGTCATTTGTTCGTTTAACTGCTTTTTTGTTGTTGTATGTTTTTCCTGTTTTTGTTCTTCCTTTGGTCTTTTTCCCATTGGTTTTAACCAACTCTATTGGACTTGATAAAATTTGAAGGAAAATTCCAAATTATGGGGAACAAGGCCTCTGAAGCGGCTAAATTCCCCCCACCACCACCCCGATGCCCTCCCCTCCCTGCACACAAACACAAAGGTGGAGTGGTGGGGGAGAAAATGGACAGCAAAAGAAAAAAAAAGGATTTTTTTTTAAATTTTAACTACTAAAGGGGTTTTATTTACATAACGAGGCCACCTTTTTGCTAGCCAGGTCAAACTGAAAGAATAAGGTTCTGCCTTCTTTTTTTATTTTCCACCATGACATGCTGGATTTGGTTCCTGAATCCAACCCTTTATGGTTTGATACTTGGTACTTCTGAAATAGCAGCAATTTGTCCTAGCTGAAATATGACAATAAGATTTTAAATTTTTTTTAAAGGAGCTCAATGGTTAAGCTTAATTAAAAGTTAACAACCAAGATATGTGTGTGTGTGTGTGTGTGTGTGTGTGCGCGCCTGTTTGTATTTAAAAGGCATTCATGTTTTTTCCTCTCCTAGAACCTTGCCTTTTTTTGAGCAAAAGATTTTTTCTTCTCAGTTAACTGAATTCTGTTTTCTTCATTTACTTCTGCTCCCTCTCCTTTCTCTTGCACCATCTACTGCTTGAGGGACCTAAAATAGTTTAAAATAGCTTGGGGGTCCTTAAAGAAATCAAAGAAGGTACCAGGTTCCCTTTTGGGGAGAAACATCTCTCTTTGTTTGTTTGTTTGTTTTATGGAATACCAAGAGAATAAACAGACAAGTTTGTCTTGGCTCTTAAACTGCTGGCTTTTGTATTTTGTAACCTGATTTTTAAAATTAAAATACCTATTACAACAGAGGCTACTTTGGGGTTTTAAGGAAGCGTGCAGTTCAGACACTTAGAAATGTCTTTGTTCAAAAAAAATTATTTTAAGAGCACTGTAAAAGCATCACATAGTCTAAGATCATAATTATTCTCCCTTTTTGGAGACCTAGGATTCAGTGTGGGCTCTGCCCAGAGCTCAAAGATCCAGTTTAAATATAGGTAGTCTGTATCTAAATAAAATTGGTCTCCTTATACAATTCTGTGATAGATTTCTATAATTTTATATGTAATTTGGCATCCATCTTTAATCTTCCGCTAGCATCACCAGACTTTTTGTTTCAGTACCTTATTATGTAAATTTTGCTATTTGATTTTCACTTGAGTTGTTTCCTTTAATATGCAAATTTACGGCTATTTAGTTGAAAACTCCTCTGGGTTATAAAACAGGTTATCAAGAATCTAAAAGTCTAAGATAGAAAAAAAGTCTTTATAAATCTATAAATCTAAAGATGTACTTGTATCGGCATGCCCAATATATCTATGTATGTTTGTGTTGTGTATACAATGTTTCACTACTGAAAATATATAAAAGATCTCTAATTGGCTTAGGAAAATAAAAGTGCTGAAATCAAATACTTTATCATGAAAAAAGAAAAGGCTAGTCAAATACTTTTTCAAGTTTATTTAACTTAAGTAGAATCTTTAATAAATAAGCCAGCTTTATTGGTAAAGTACTATTTAAAATGTCTTAAGAGTTGCCAGCATACATTTTTCTTTGCATTTATTAATCAAGCAATTTCATACTTATTCCTGCCAAATACTATACAGTGTCAAAATTTGGCATAGGGTTTACAAAACTATAAGCCCAGCCCAAGACAAAATAATCTTTGCTTCTGTAATCTTTGGTAAATAAGACATTAATATGGATTTAATAAAAATAGATATATCTTAAATTTAGTAAAATTACCAAAACTTCTAATTGTGTGGCTTTAGGTGGACTAGTCCACAGGCAATACGGTTTGTTTCAGGAAGGCACTGTTATCTTCATCTTTGATTCAAAGCTAAACTATAAATTAAATTCCTCCTAAAGTCTGTTCAGCCAACATCCAGGAATAAACAAGATTCAAGATGAAGTCAGTTAGGTCAAATGTTTTTTCTGTCTCAGGTATAATTTTGCAATGGCAGTTCAATAACTTTAAATAATGACTATCGTAGTTTTCAAAAACAATCTAGGTAAATGATAAAAAGAAAATAATTAGGTAAACGTAATGAGATAAATACTTGTAAACAAAAGTGTCATAATTTAAAATCTAAAGTTATATTAAATTAAATAATAGATATTTCATTATTTGGGCATTTTCCAATAACATATTTGTATGAAAACATTCTTTCTAAAAAAAAAATTGTGTCCTTTTTGAAAACGTGAACAAATTTTGTCTAATTTAAAAGTTGTATTATAAGAAGGTACAAGGAACCAGGAAATAAGAAAGATGTAAAGGAAGTTGTAAAAATAAAAAGGGTTCTTTTGGTTAAAAAAAAAAAAAAAAAAAAAAGGCTTAACGAAAAATAATTTAATATGAAAAAAAATCCTGTAGAGTAGATTTAGTTCTATAATAAAATAACTGGTTGTTTAAGAAAAGGGGATGATCAGGACAAACCAGAAAGTCCAAGTATGTCAGTAATAGTCTGTGTGAGTCACAAGAAGAGAATTTGTTTAAAAAAAAATAAAAACTTTTACATAATAAAGTTGTCTATAATTAAAGGGAAATTGTAATGGTCTTTCTAAAGACTGGGCTTGATATATACAAAAACATTCATACACTACATAATTGGTTAAAACAATGAAATTTTCTTAAGGGATTGTTTACTCAAATTATATGAGATTGGAACTTGTTTTTAACACAATGTTTAACTTTTATTGCATCTCAGCTTTTTAGGTTTTGTCTCCCCTTTTAAGGGTGTAAAATAGCAAAAATTCTCCTTCAACACATTTTCAGCTCATATAAATTTTTTCACTCATGTTCTGTTTGTTATTCCCTAAGGCTAATAATGTTTTAAAGACAATGTTTTCTTCCAACATAATGTTGTATGCAGTGCAAAAGGCCTTTTCTTTTCCCTGTGGTAACTGTCCTAAAAGATTTTACAGTTTATTGAAATGATTCCTATGCCATTATTATTAAGTTTTGGTTTGCTTAGGAAAATAACTAAAATCAATTTTTAAATTAAGGTTATTACATACGTGTATCCTTCTTTATGTGCTTTTAAAGTCCTTGTAATATTAAGTTACATGGTTTTAACTCCTGAGTCTAAAAAGGACACCAAGTCCTGCTAAAGCATAAACACTAAGAACAGTTAAAGCCTCATCTTCAGGCCCAGTAAAAGATGCCAGTCAAAATAAATTGCATTCCTGAGACACAGGGCCAGAAATTAAAGCTATTCAACTCCTCAAGGCCCAAGAACTATCACAGAGGAGGTGGGGATGTGAGACTGTTAGGGCTTTTTAAAAAAAATTATACTTTAAGTTCTGGGGAACATGTGCAGAACGTGCAGTTTTGTTACATAGGTATACACGTGCCATGATGGTTTGCTGCACTCACATTTGGTATTTCTCCTAATGCTATAGAGCCATTTTTAAAAGATAAAGTTCAGGTTCTCTATAAATCAATCATTAATGTCAAAGGCACACAAAGGCAATACCACCATATGTGCAGCTGTGTCAGATTAACAAGGTTTTCTTAAAGCATTAACTGACTCCTTAATAAAGGTTATAAAAGGATTATGGAAGTTATATCCTATGGTCAAGATTAAAATTTTATAAATTGTTTATAAAATTTTAAAGAACAAATTTAATTGGCTTCATGCTATTTTTATTAGGGCTTCTTGTTTGGAAAATTAAGTCTCCTCTCTGAAAGAATACGGGTTTTTGCCTCTTATTAAAAATCCTTGAGTTATCACTTTGGTTGAAAGTACTATCTCAAAAAAAAAAAAATGTCTTACCTGAAATACCTTCTATGAAACAAAGTTCCATCAAAGCCAATTTAAAAGCCTATGTAAAAATATTATTATTTGGGTCAGGCATGGTGGTTCACGCCTGTAATCCTAGCACTCTGGGAGGCTGAGGCAGGCAGATCACCTGATGTCGGGAGTTCAAGACCAGCCTAATCAACATGGAGAAATCCCGTCTCCACTAAAAATACAAAATTAGCCGGGCGTGGTGGCACATGCCTGTAATCCCAGCTATTCAGGAGGCTGGGGCTGGGAATTGCTTCAACCTGGGAGGCAGAGGTTGCAGTGAGCCGAGATCATACCATTGCACTCCAGCCTGAGCAGCAAGAGCGAAACTCCATCTCAAAAAAAAAAAAAAAAAAAAGCTTATTCTTGCTGCACTTTATACGAATGATCAGGCCAAGTATAATAAAGCAAATCAGTCCTACCATGATTTGTCTGTAATAAAAATGGGAAACTGGAGAAAAAAATATATTTCAAAAACTATAGGACACCTGATGTTAGATTCTAGTCTTGCCGAATGTTTTTCAATTTTTATTATTTTCTAAGATTGGGACCAAATTCTAATTTTTATTGACTACAAATCTGCAAACTAAAGTTTTCAATTTGTTTTCCTTATTTTTTCCCCATTTTTCCTAATCTGGAGTCACCAAAAACCAAGCTGTGCTTTTGTGAAGCCCTGCAAACTAAAGCTAAACAACTTAAACTTCAGAAAAAAGTAACAGCAATCTATTTACATACATAAGCCACATTCATACCTGCCTACTGATATATGGACTTCAAAGTACTGTGGCCTATGTCAGTTATCCAGGATTTTTTCTTTGTTTGTCGTGGTTTTTCTCCCTTCCTCCCCCTATTTTCTCTTCATAAACGTAAGTCTTCAAAACCTGCAAAAAATAAGCTTTCCTAATACTTGGAACCTACCTGTCTAGGAATAAACCATCCAAGCCATAAGAGATCAGACAAAACCTCAGACCAGAAACTTATTTTCTTCTGAAATGCTTTCTCCAAAAGATTATTTAAAGGAAAAGAGAGCAAACGTTAAAGGAAAATAAACCTTGGTGCCTCCAAATCACTAAGCTAAAGGGAAAAATCAAGCTGGGAACTGCTTAGGGCCAACCAGCCTCCCATTTCATTCAACGTCGTCCCTCGGCTCATTAAGATAAATGCTTATCTGACTGCCTCCTTTGGAGAGGTTAATCAGAAACTCAAATGAATGCAACCATTTGTCTCTTATCTACCTAGAACCTAGAAGCCCTCTCCCTCCTTCAAGTCTTCCCGCCTTTACTTCCAGCTGTCCTGCCTTTCCAGACTGAATCAATGTGCATCTTACATATGTTAACGTCTCATGTCTCCCTAAAATGTATAAAACCAAACTGTGCTCTAACCACCTTAGGCACGTGTCATCAAAACCTCCTGAGGCTGTGTCACAGGTGCATGTCCTCAACCTTGGCAAATAAGCTTTCTAAATTATCTGACACCTGTCTCATCTTTTCGGTGTTCACATACTCAATGTTCAAAGTAAAAACTCTTAAAATGGTTTCATTTTAGCTAAAGGTCAAGCTATACTAGAAAACAAGCACTACTTTTTCACAAAGATTATATCAGTTAAAATATGTAAAATTTTATATCTGCATTAAAATTGTGCCCAATCTCTTGAGTTAGTTTCTTGAAGAGTATAATTTCTTGAAGATAAATGTTATTTTTGTCAAAAACAATATTGTTATAAATGTTAAAAAATAGAACCTTAAAATGACAAGATAAAAATTAGTAATTATAATGCTACCTGTATTTAATTATAGTATTTACATATTTATGAGATTTCTTAAAGATTCTCAGATTTCAATTCACAAATCAAAGATTCATAATAGCAATTCATACTTTTAACACCATTTTATAGAAATTATAATTTTTTCATAACCTATCTTTTCCTGCATACTGTGTTAAGTAGCCGAAGGTACTCATTTTGTAAAGGAAATGCACTAAATCGACTTTATCATTCAGTCTTGTCTCTAAAACTTTAGAAATCTGGGTTATGTCTAAAAGCTGAAAGTAGCAAGTATATCCAACAGTCTAAGAGTAAAGCATGTTCTACTAACCAAAACATCAACTTTTTAATGAATATGTATTCCTATTAAATGAGTAATAAAACATTTGTATTACAAAAATACATTAATAGTTGTTAAGGAAACAAAACTATTAAAATTTTAAAATATTGATATCCATATTTATATTTTGTATATTAAAGTATATACTTATATACAGAAAGTATCTAATTTTTAAGAGATAGTCGCTATTCTGTTGTGACTGTTAGACTAATGAAACAGAATGTAGTAAAAGTGAGGTGCTTTCCGGAAGAAAAATCTTACAGAGATGATTTATTAGGTACCCCACAACTGCTGATATTTTTCCCTGAGGCATAGGTTTCCATTAATAAACTACATCCAAAACAATTGCATCATAGAGCTTAAGACTCATTATAATCAAAACATGATAAATTTTTAAAACCCACGTTGAAAGATCATGGCTTTTTGATTTTTTTAAAAATGAAATCTTACGATTATCCAATATAGCTAAAAACAAAGTTGAAAGTCATGTAATGTATGTAAAGTCATGTAATGCCATATATAGTTTACAGTAATTTATTTGTAACGTTAAAAAAATCTTCTCTATTCTGTGGTATTTGGAATGCCTTTTATACCAGAGTATATAAGGCAAAATAATAAGAGGCAAAGAAAATAAGTATCAGACATATATTTAATACGGTATTTAAAATATTATTTTTTTAAGTCATGGGAAATTATTATATTTAAGTTAAATATAATGTTGGAAATAAGATGTTGCTGAGGACTAGTGAAATTCAGATTTGGTATCAATTTAATGGCATAAAGTAACTTATTCTTTGAGAAGATTCTTTCTAATGAGTTTTCATTCACTCATAGATAATTTCATGCTTTGCTGATGTTTCAAAAGTAAACTAGGCCAGGCGCGATGCCTCACGCCTATAATCTCAGCACTTTGGGAGGCCGAGGTGGGTGGATCACGAGGTCAGGACAACATGGCAAAACCCCGCCTCTACTAAAAATATAAACATTAGCTGGACATGGTGGCACACGCCTGTAATCCCAGCTACTCAGGAGGCTGAAGCAGGAGAATTGCTTGAACCAGGGAGTCGGAGGTTGCGGTGAGCCGAGATTGCACCACTGTACTTCAGCCTGGCAACAGAGCGAGACTCCGTCTCAAATAAAAAGAAAAAAAAAAGTAAACTTAACTTACACTGAGACTTTACAAGATAGCTAATTAGAACCAATTAGTTTGTACCACTGTGATGGAGAGAAGAGTGGTAAGCAACACCAGCCCTTCAAATAGAACATCTAGGTGGACACATTGGGATTCATCAGGGAAAACATGTGACCCATGGAGAACAGAAAAGAGTGCCCACCCAAAAGTGGCATTGATCCAAGGGATGTCCTCCACCATGGGGAAATGATAAGTGAGTGATAGTCCCCATGGACTCACATATGTGCCACAGACTTTTGCACCCTGCACTTAGATCCCCTACGAAGATCATAAAGATTAAGGAGATTCAGGAGAGAGATGAAACCCATCCATAGACTTTATGAATTTCAATAAAATAATACAGGAGCTGACAGATAAAATGGCCATTATAAGAAAGAATGAAACTGATCTGATAGAGCTACAAAACACACTACAAAAATTTCATAATGCAATCACAAGTATTCACAGTAGAACAGACCATGCTGAGGAACAAATATTAGAGCTTTTAGGATGGTTCTCCAAAGTAACTCAATCGGGAAAAAAAAAAAATTTTAAAGAATTTAAAAAATGAACAAATCCTCTGAGAAATACGGGATTATGTAAAGAAACCAAATCTACAACTCATTGGTGCCCCTGAAAGACAGGGAGAGAAAGCCAGTAACTTTCTTCCCTATCCTTGCTAGAGAGGCCAACATTCATATTCAGGAAATGCAGGAAATCCCAAGAGATACCTCACAAGAAGACCATCCCGAAGACATGGAGTCATCAGATTCTCCAAGGTAGAAATGAAAGAAAAAATGTTAAATGGAGCTAGAGAGAAGGAGCGGATCATCTACAAAGGGGTGGTCAGGCTAACAGTGGACCTTTGAGCAGATGCCTTAAAAGCCAGAACAGATTGGGAGCTGATACTCAGCAATTTTAAAGAATAAAAACTCAAACCAAGAACTTCATATCCAACCAAACTAAGCTTCATAAGAGAAGGGAAAAGAAGATACTTTTCAGACAAGTAAATAACAGAATTCATTACCTGCCTTATAAAAGGTCCTTAAGGAGTGCTAAATGTGGAGAAAAAAGACCACTACTGTCCACCACAAAAAGACACTTAAGTACATAGATAACTGAAACTATAAAGAAACTGCACAAACAAGTCTGCATAATAACCAGCTTACATGCTGACCCATCTTACGTGCAATGACATCCATAGGCTCAAAGTAAAAGGATGGAGAAAAATCTACCAAGCAAATGAAAAACAGAAAACAGCAAGGGTTGCTATTATAGTTGCAGACATTAAGCCAGTAATGATCAAAAAGACAAAGATGGGTATTACACAATGGTAATGGTTACAATTAAAGAACAACTAACTATCCTAAATAGATATGCACCCAACACAAAAATACCCAATTCATAAAACGAGTTATTAGAGACATATAAACAGACATACATAACCACACAATAATAGTGGGTAATGTCAACATCCCAATGGCAATATTAGACAGATCATCAAGGCAGAAAACTAACAAAAATATTCAGAACCTGAACTCGACATTTTATCAACTGGACCTAACATACACCTACAGAACTTTCCACGCAAAAACAAAAGAATATATTCTTCTCATCTGCAAATGGCACATACTCTGATATTGATCACACAATTGACCATAAAACAATTCTCAGCAAATTAAAAAAAAAAAAAACTGAAATCATGCCAACCACATTCTCAGACAGTAGTGCAATAAAAATAAAAATCAATACTTAGAAGATCACTCAAAATTATAAAATCACATGGAAATTAAACAACCTACTCCTGAGTGACTTTGGGGTAATCAATGAAATTAAGGCAGAAATCAGATAATTCTTTGAAACCAATGAGAACAAAGATGCAAAACACCAGAATCTCTGGAGCACAGCTAAAGCAGTGTTAAGAGGAAAGTTTATAGTGCTAAACATTCACATCAGAAAGTTAGAATGATCTCAAATTAACAACCTAACATCACACCTAGTGGAACTAGGTATACAAGGGCATACAAAACCCAAAGCTAGCAGAAGACAAGAAGTAACCAAAATCAGAACTCAACTGAAGGATATTGAGATACAAAATCATACAAAAAATTAACAAATCCAGGAGTTCATTCTTTGAAATATAAATAAGGCTGATAGACCACTAGCTATACTACTAAAGAAGAAAAGAGAGAAGATCCAAATGAATACAATCATAAATGACAAACACAACATTACAACCATTCCCACAGAAATACAAAACACCCATAGAGACTACTATGAACGCTTCTATATACACAAACTAGAAAACCTAGAATAAACTCCTTGAAACACACAACGTCCCAAGATTGAACGAGGAAGAAATTGACTGCTGAACAGACAAATAATGAGTTCCAAAATGGAGTCAGAATAAAAAGTCTACCAACCAGAAAAAACCCAAGACCAGACAGATTCACAAACAAAATATATCACTTGTATAAAGAGCTGGCACCATTCCTACTGAAACCATTCCAAAATTTTAGAAGGAGGGACTCCTCCCTAACTCATTCTACAAGGCCAGTGTCACTCTGAAACCAAAACCTAGCAAAGACACAATGAAAAAAGGAAACTTCAGGCTAATATCCTTGATCAACATTGATACAAGAATTCTCAAAAAAATACTAGCACAGTGAATCCAGCAGCATATCAAAAATCCAATCCACCACAATTAAGTAGGCTTTATCTTTGGGATGCAAGGTTGGTTCAACACACCTAGATCAATAAATGTGATTTATCACATAAACAGAGCTAAAAACAAAAACAAAAACCAATTAATTCAAGATGGATTAGAGACTTAAATGTTAGACCTAATACCATAAAAATCCTAGAGGAAAACCTAGGTAGTACCATTCAGGACATAGGCATGGGCAAAGACTTCATGTCTAAAACACCAAAAGCAACAGCAGCAAAAGCCAAAATTGACAAATGGGATCTAATTAAACTAAAGAGCGTCTGCACAGCAAAAGAAACTACCATCAGAGTGAACAGGCAACCTACAGAATGGGAGAAAATTTTTGCAATCTACTCATCTGATAAAGGGCTAATATCCAGAACCTACAAAGAACTCAAACAAATTTACAAGAAAAAAACAAACAACCCCATCAAAAAGTGGGCAAAGGATATGAACAGACATTTCTCAAAAGAAGACATTCATACAGCCAACAGACACATGAAAAAATGCTCATCATCACTGGCCATCAGAGAAATGCAAATCAAAACCACAATGAGATACCATCTCACACCAGTTAGAATGGCGATCATTAACAAGTCAGGAAACAACAGGTGCTGGAGAGGATGTGGAGAAATAGGAACACTTTTACACTGTTGGTGGGATTGTAAACTAGTTCAACCATTATGGAAAACAGTATGGCGATTCCTCAAGGATCTAGAACTAGATGTACCATATGACCCAGCCATCCCATTACTGGGTATATACCCAAAGGATTATAAATCATGCTGCTATAAAGACACATGCACACGTATGTTTATTGCGGCACTATTCACAATAGCAAAGACTTGGAATCGACCCAAATGTCCATCAGTGACAGATTGGATTAAGAAAATGTGGCACATATACACCATTAAATACTATGCAGCCATAAAAAAGGATGAGTTTGTGTCCTTTGTAGGGACATGGATGCAGCTGGAAACCATCATTCTTAGCAAACTATCACAAGAACAGAAAACCAAACACCGCATGTTCTCACTCATAGGTGGGAACTGAACAATGAGATCACTTGGACTCAGGAAGGGGAACATCACACACCGGGGCCTGTCGTGGGGAGGGGGGAGGGGGGAGGGATTGCATTGGGAGTTATACCTGATGTAAATGACGAGTTGATGGGTGCAGCACACCAACATGGCACAAGTATACATATGTAACAAACCTGCACGTTATGCACATGTACCCTACAACTTAAAGTATAATAATAATAAATAAATTAAAAAATAAATAAAAAATAAAAAAATAAGTAAAAACAAAAACCACATAAGCATCTGAATATATGGAGAAAAAGCTTTCAATTAAGCCAAATATTCCTTTACGTTAAAACCTTCAACAAACTAGGCATTGAAGGAACACACCTTGAAATAATAAGAGCCATCTAGGACAAACCCACAGCCAACATCATACTAAATGGGCAAAAGCTATTAATAGCAGCATTCCCCTGGAGAACTTGGACAAAACAAGGATGCCTACTCTCACCACTCCTGTTCGACATAGTACTGGAAGTCTTGGCCACAGCAATCAGGCAAGAGAAAGGAAGCCCGGGAGGAACAATGCACTCCAGGCCAGATACTGCGTGTTTCCCTCGGTCTGCGTAACCAGCAGACCAGGAGATTCCCCTCTGTGTCTATGCCACTAGGGCCCTGGGTTTCAAGCAAAAAACTGGGCAGCCATTTGGACAGACACCAAGCTAGGTGCAGGAGTTCTTTCTCATATCCCAGTGGCACCTGGAATGCCAGCCAGGAAGAACCGTTCACTCCCTGAAGCCAGGGAGTGGTCTGGCTCAGCTGGTCCTACCCTGACAGAGCCCAACAAGCTAAGATCCACTGGCTTGAAATTCTCGCTGCCAGCACAGCAGTCTGAGGTCAAACTGGGATGCTCCAGTTTGGTAGGGGAGTGGCATCCACCATTGCTGAGGCTTGAGTAGGTGATCTTGCCCTCAGAGTGTTAACAAACAAAGCCACTGGGAAGTTCAAACTGAGCTGAGCCCACTGCAGCTCAGCAAGGCCACTGCGACCAGACTGCCTCTCTAGATTCCTCCTCTCTGTGCAGGACATCTCTGAAAAAAAGGAAGCAGCCCCAGTCAGGGACTTAAAGATAAAACCCCCATCTCCCTGGGACAGAGCACTTGCAGGAAGGGGTGGCTGTGGGCGCAGCTTCAGCAGACACAAATATCCCTGCCTGACAGTTCTGAAGAAAGTAGCAGATCTCCCAGCACAGCGTTCAAGCTCTGATAAGGAACAGACGGCCTCAAGTGGGTCCCTGACCACCGGTGTATCCTGACTGGGAGACACCTTGCAGTAGGGGCCGACAGACCCCTCATACAGGAGAGCTCTGGCTGGCATCTGGCAGGTGCCCCTCTGGAACGAAGCTTACTGAGAAAGGAACAGGCAGCAATCTTTCCTGTTTTGCTGGCTCCGCTGGTGATACCCAGGCAAAAAGAGTCTGGAGTGGACCTCCAGCAAACTCCAGGAGACCTGTAGCAGAGGGGCCTGACTGTTAGAAAGAAAACTAACAAACAGAAAGGAATAGCAGCAACATCAACAAAAAGGGCGTCCACTCAGAGACCCCATCTGAAGGTCACCAATGTCGAAGACCAAAGGTAGATAAATCCACGAAGATGGGGAGAAACCAGTGCAAAATGGCTGAAACTTCCAAAAACCAGAACATCTCTTCTCCTCCAAAAGATTACAACTCCTTACCAGCAGCAAGGGAACAAAACTGGATGGAGAATGAGTTTGACAAATTGACAGAAGCTTCAGAAGGTGGGTAATGACTAATTCCTCCAAGCTAAAGGAGCATATTCTAACCCAATGCAAGGAAGATAAGAACCTTGAAAGAAGGTTAGAGGAATTGCTAACTAGAATAACCAATTAAGAGAAAAACATAAATGATCTGATGGAGCTAAAAAAACACAGCACGAGAACTTCATGAAGCATACACAACTATCAACAGCTGAATCGATCAAGGGGCAGAAAGGATATAAAAGATTGAAGATCAGTTCAAAGAAATAAAGCGAGAAGACAAGATTAGAGAAAAAAGAGTGAAAAGAAACGAACAAAGGCTCCAAGAAATAAGGGATTATGTGAAAAAACAAAATCGACATTTGATTGGTATAGCAGAAAGTGACAAGGAGAATGGAACCAAGCTGGGAAACTCCCATTCACAATCGCTACAAAGAGAATAAAATACCTAGGAATACAACTTACAAGGGATGTGAAGGACCTCCTCAAGGAGAACTACAAACCACTGCTCAAGGAAATAAGACAGGACACAAACAAAGGGAAAAACATTCCATGGTCATGGATAGGAAGAATCAGTCTTGTGAAAATGGACATAGTGCTTTGCTCAAAGTAATTTATAGAGTCAATGCTATCCCCATCAACCTGCCATTGACTTTCTAAACAGAATTGGAAAGAAACTACTTTAAATTTCATATGGGACCAAAAAAGAGCCTGCATATCCCAGATAGTCCAAAGCAAAAAGAATAGAGCTGGAGGCATCACGCTACCTGACTTCAAACCATACTACAAGGCTACAGTAATCCAAACAGCATGGTACTGGTACCAAAGCAGATACATAGACCAATGGAACAGAACAGAGGCCTCAGAAATAATAGCACATATCTACAACCACCTGATCTTTAACAAACCTGACAAAAACAAGAAATGGGGAAAGGATTCCTTATTTAATAAATGTTGGGAAAACTGGCTAGCCATATGCAGAAAGCTGAAACTGGATCCCTTCCTTACACCTTATACAAAAATTAACTCAAGGTAGATTAAAGACTTAAATGTAAGACCTAAAACCATACAAACCCTAGAAGAAAACCTGGGCAATACGATTCAGGACATAGGCATGGGCAAAGACTCATGACTAAAACACCAAAAGCAATTGCAACAAAAGCCAAAAGTGACAAATGGGAATCTAACTAAACTAAAGAGCTTCTGCACAGCAAAAGAAACTATCATCAGAGTGAACAGGCAACCTACAGAATGGGAGAAAATTTTTGCAATCTACCCATCTGACAAAGGGCTAATCTCCAGACTACAAGGAATTTAAACAAATTTACAAGGAAAAAAAACAAACAACCCCATCAAAAAGTGGGCAAAGACTATGAAGAGACACATCTCAAAAGAAGACATTTCTGTGGCCAACAAAAATATGAAAAAAAGCTCATCATCACTGGTCATTAGAGAAATGCAAATCAAAACCACAATGAGATACCATTTCACACCAGTTAGAATGGCGATCATTAAAAAGTCAGGAAACAACAGATATGGAGAGGATATGCAGAAATAGGAACATTTTTACACTGTTGGTGGGAGTGTAAATTAGTTCAACCATTGTGGAAGACAGTGTGGCGATTCCTCAAGGATCTAGAACTAGAAATAACATTTGACCCGGCAATCACATTACTGGGTATATACCCCAAGGATTATAAATCATTCTATTACAAAGACACATGAACACATATGTTTATCGTGGCACTGTTCACAATAGCAAAGACTTGGAACCAACCCAAATGCTCATCAACGATAGACTGGATAAAGAAAATGTGGCACATATATACCATGGAATACTATGCAGCCATAAAAAAGGATGAGTTCATGTCCTTTGCAGGGACATGGATGAAGCTGGAAACCATCATTCTCAATTCTCAGCAAAGTAACACAAGAACAGAAAAAGCAAACACCGCATGTTCTCACTCATAATTGGGAGTTGAACAATGAGAATACATGGACACGGGTGGGGGCGGGGATCACACACTAGGGACTATTGGGCGGTGGGGGGCTGCGGTAGGGATAGCATTATGACAAATACCTAATGTAGGTAACAGGTTGATGGGTGCAGCAAACCACCATGGCACGTGTATACCTATGTAACATATCTGCACATTCTGCACATGTATCCCAGAAATTAAAGTATAATAAAAAAAGAGAGATCTTCATTTCTAATGTGTAACACTAGAAGATTCAAATAATTGTAGCAATGCTTACAATAAAATAATTTATAAACTAAGCCTTTAAAAAAATAGAGAGGTTGAGTGATTGAGGAGGGGGTTTGGAGGGACATTGGTTAAAGGATACAAAATTAAAGTTACATAGGAAGAATAAATTTAACAGATTTATTGTATAGAATGGTGACTAAAGTCAATGATAATATGCTGTATTCTCAAAAAATGTTGAGAGAGTGGATGTTAAACACTTGCACCACAAAAATGACAACTATGTGAGGTAATGCATATTTTAATTAGCTAGATTTAACCATTCCAAAATGTATATATACTTCAAAATATCATGTTTACATGATAAATACAATTTTATCTGTCAATTAGTAATAAATAAATTTAGAAAACAATAGCTTAAATGGAAAAGATTCCACAGACGAAATAGAGGAAGTTATAAATAAATTACTCTACAAAAAATACCAGTACCAGAGGTTTCATAGGGAAATTCTAGTACGGTTTCAAAGACCAGGTAGTTTAAATGTTCTACATATTTTTATAAAACAATAAAAATGAAGGAACACTTTTTAATTCTTTCTATAAAGAAACTATAACACAGATGCCACATCTGACATAGACAGTACAGGAAAAAAAAGTTACCAATATCACTTAATTAATATGAATGCACACCTACTAAATATTAGCAACACCACACAAAAAACAGACCATGATCAAGTGATGGCTCATTAATAGCTTACACTCATTTTTGCTCACATAGTGATTCTTGCCAACTCCTTCTCTCAATTTCATGATTAATATTCTCCCTACTGCATGCTCCTGATTTTTACCTAATTTAAATTCTTTAGGTCAATAAATACCTTATATTTCTTCTTAGTCTCCCCCACATAATTAGCACAGATAGAGCAAATTTAAAGCACTAAAACAAACATATTATTTGAACAGTCTAAAAACTGAAAGATTTTTGAACTATAAAATATGGTTAACACTGAGAGAAATTTGTAGTCTTCCTCAGCAGACAATTACAGGCAGTTCACGTATTGTATATTCAAATATTAAACATAGAGTTTATGTTCAAATACTATAAAAATAAATATAAGCTAAGATGCCATGGGAATTCAACGAAGGCAAATATCAATGAAAGTGGTGTTAAAGAAGCACTCATTGGGAAAATAAGATGACTCTTAAAAATTGTATGACTTATTTAAATATATCCTAAAAAGTATACTGTATATAATAAAAGTATGAAGACTATAACTTGATACATTATCCTACTAATATAAATTAAATATTCTGCCACCGCAGTTTATATATATGAATACACTGATTCTTGGTTTTTTTACACTGTAAAAGAGTGAGCACAAACAAGACCTGAGATAAAATCTCAAGATTAAAATATAAAATAGCATAATCTGTAAGTAGAGAGTGAATTGGAAGATTGGATTATTCAAAGTACGATAAAACAAAATGAAAAAACATATTTAGGAACACCATTCAGTAATTTGCAGAATACTTCATAACCTAAAATCAAGGAGATATAGATTTAGAATTTTAAAAGATATCAAAAAGATCTAAGGTTTGACATTTACTGAAAAAAAAAAAGATAATCAGAAACAGAGTCTCTTCAATGCCAGTTCAAAATTATTACCATTATCCCAAGAAAGGGAGTATAAGGCACTCTGCTTTTGAGAGACCTAGTGTAGGATTATTCGACTGTATTCTTACAAATTCTTACAAATGCTACCTGAATATTTCACTTGAGTGGTGGCCCTCTCTCTCCTTCTTTACAGTCTCACAAACAATTAGCCTAAAAGCATGTCAAACTCTAAAAACATGGGCAAATATGAGAATGATTCCTTCTTAGAGTGTGCCAAAAATAATGAATATTTCAATACGTTTATTTCATCTGGACTCTATCAAAAACATTGACCTAGCATACAAAATGTTTTAAAAATCATAAGCAAAACAGAATCATAACACTTACATTTAGTTAATCATATTTGTATTAAATTTTAAAGTACAATGTGTAAATAATTAAAACAACATATACATATAATAGTTTACACAATTTCTTCTACCATCTAGATTTTGTGAAAATTAAGTATGATAAAACTGATAAATCTAAAGAAATAACTGAGTTACAATTTATAAATTAGGTCTGTACATATATTCAGGTGGTATATGTCTTCATTTCTATATTTTTTCTTACATCAAATTATATTAAATATATTTGGCAATAAGCCAAAATTGTATATGCACAAATGACCCATAAAATGTATGCTGAAAGTTGAAGGAATGAAAGAATTAAATAAAACATAAGCAATGAAAATCTGTATTTGTTATATCTCTAGTGATTATGAAACAATATCATTATAATTTACTGAATTTGCTTAAAACTTCAATCAAGATGCCCTCTCCTTCTAAACAATTTTTTTCCAGCATGAACGTTAGAGAACAGTTCTTTATGTAATACAAGTTTCTGGTGACTTCTTTCACTATCTAAAAAACTATTGTTGGTTTATGAAGGCATATGAAATAAATGATGGAACTAATTTCATATCTGACTTGTAAGATGCAGATGTCTTTTTATAGGAGATCAACACGCAATGAGTTTTTTTTTCCATTAGCACTCGAGTTAGTAAATTAATAATTATAAATAACAATTTTCATTTATAATTTGATAGGACTGAAATGTTTTAGGAAAAGCAAAGACTGTCCAGAAATGTTAAAATATACCATTGTATTTATTTAACAAATAAAATATATGCTCTTTTATTAGCAAACAGATTATCCGTTACTCTTTCTTACCTTATAGTTAGTATAGAACTGGGAACCTAAGTAAAGAATATGTAAACAAATTACTCTACATCTGGGTATATGCTAAAACAAAGAACACCTAAGACCTTCACCGCTAACTTCTTTTATGCCTAAATTTTAGTTACTAACAATATTCAGTACGGAATAAAGTCTGCTTTTGTATACATTTTGGATTCTACTTTACAGTTCTCTGAGCTTCCTATATGAGGCAACAAAGTATGATTCTTAAATAAAGCTCTAATTCTTGGGACAGATTCAAACTTTATTAATTCTTTTTTAATTTTTTATATGTATTTTTACTATAATTTATTAGACTACGCAAAGTGAATAACTCAATAAATGCTTATTAATGAAGAAATTCATTACTACATAATTAATTAAAATTATTATATTTGTTTATCCAATCATCAATGTACAAATAAGGAGAAATATATGATTCAGTATTACAAATCTATTAATAAAAGAAACATTTTTATCAAATTACATAAAAGTTAAGAGACATGGAAATTTCAAAACTACTACAATTTACATTATCTTATATAATCATTTACTTTGCCATTTGAATGAGCAACTCTTGTAGAGCAATTACAAAAATAAAGACATTAGTAAAAATTCTAAATTTCAACCTACATCTTTCTACATAGAACCCACTGTGTGCTGAATATTCATTTGTAAGGCAATATTTAAAGAATTGTTGTAATCCTCTATTCTGTATTAATTCAATATTTATTTAGGGATTCTGGTAACATTACATAACAATATGAAACAAGAGTCCAGAGTAGAAGTACAATTATATTAATATTTTATTTGATCCATTATTGTAAACATACTGCTTTCTGAGATTATGGATACTGATGAATTCTTAAAGATATGCAGTAGTTCACAAATCAAACCCAAAATACAATACTCATACTTTAATAACTTTGCCAAAAATTAAGTCATTCTTTTTTTAAATTTCTGAAGTAGAAGTTCTTTACAAACCTCAAGAGGTAATATTTAATTGTAATTGCAAACAAATCAAGTATAGTTATATTTTTTTCAAATGACTAACTTTTACACACTTTCAGTTTGGGTTTAAAATGGAGGAGTGTCTAGAGCTAAAATAAAATATCCTCAGGAAGTTGTCCTGAGATATAAGTACAACATAAGATTATAAATACAAGTTTGTTTATAAATTCTTCTCAGTAAATTTTTTATAAATGGAAAAATGTTTAGCCTTAATATTAATACTAATAAAATTATAGTAAAATAAAGCAAGTGTGAGTTAATAGTTGTAGAATGGGATCTGGTGTCAAATTTACCAGTCTCATATCTCAATTCAATTGCCTACTGTATGAAATTGAACAAGTTATTTTGTTCATTTATAAAAATTTAGATAATAAAAATATGTTATAAGTTAGAAATAACAGCACTAAATCATGTAAAATACTTTGAATAATACCTAGTGCATAATATCCAATCATAAATTTGTTTATATACTTTAACCCAATAATTTAATTTGGGGACATATGTGCAAAAGAAATAATTTTCCAAAATAAAATGCACACAAAGGTATTCATCATCTTGTTGTTTTTTAAAACAAAAATAACTCCAAATTTCCAGTAACAGACTATGGAAGTATATGATCTGAAAAAATTCTCATAGTATTAAAAATATTAATGATTATTATATTAAAACTAAAATTGTTTACAGCATGTTATATAAAAACCAGGGTATTTTAGAAAAGAATATTATATTACGAGGGCAACCATCTAAAAATATCTATGGGATTATTATGAATATTTAACAAAACTGCATTAAAATTTTTAGAAGAGTTTCATTAGATTTCAAAATATAATGACTTTTTAAAAATTAATAATTTAAAGAAATAAAAATCTTCTTTACTCAAATTTATTTTACCACTGGAAAAGTTGAAAATGTTTGTCATACGACATTTTCTCAGAAAAGCAGATGTTACACTTATACCATCTCACCTAATTCAAGCAATTTTATTGCTTGTAAAGATAGCTCTGGATAAGGCATTAGATAAGAGCATTTTGGATAAAAAGTCAACGAACTTTTTCTGTAAAGAACCAGATAGTAAATGTTTTCCGCTCTGTGGGCAATATGGTCTCTGGTTTCACCACTCAATTCTGTTAACGTAGCGTAAATGTAATACATCTTCCTTGTGTGAATTTTCTGAACACTTGTACCTATCATACCCAGTATTATTTTATAGCTATTAGAAAATCCTCCATTCTCCTCTATATGTGTTTCTTACATATTTGTTATATCATTCACATTTATATTTCTTTTTTTTTTTGAGACAGAGTCTCGCTCTGTCGCCCAGGCTGGAGTGCAGTGGCCAGATCTCAGCTCACTGCAGGCTCCGCCTCCCAGGTTTACGCCATTCTCCTGCCTCAGCCTCCCAAGTAGCTGGGACTACAGGCTCCCGCCACTTCACCTGGCTAGTTTTTTGTATTTTTTTAGTAGAGACGGGGTTTCACCGTGTTAGCCAGGATGGTCTCAATCTCCTGACCTCGTGATCCACCCGTCTCGGACTCCCAAAGTGCTGGGATTACAGGCTTGAGCCACCGCGCCTGGCCCACATTTATATTTCTAATTAGTATAGTTAATATATCTTTAACTGATAAAATTAACAATTTCTAATACTACCTTTTGAATTTATGTCACCTTGGTTGGTTCAATGACAAAAAGAATTGAAACCTTTTTAGAAAAGAAAAAAGTATATTTGAAAATATATACGATAACTTATTGAAGCATATAACAATTTAAAAGACAAGAACCACAAATAGCAATATAATTCTTCTAAGTGTCCTCAATTTGAAAAATATATATATACAAGGGCAACTTCATCAGCACATATTTATGATAGCCTTACTTTTCAAATCATATGTATAAGTTAAAACATCCTCTTTAATACCTACTTCACCAGTAGTTTTCTGTTTCATGTGTGTGTGTGTGTGTTCAAATGACTCATCTATGTTGAAAATGCTAATTTATTTGCGATAAAATTTTATAGACATCAGCATTAGGATTCATTCCTTTTTCGATTTTCTTCTGTATAACTTAACCAATATTAGTAAGGAAATTAACCAGTACAGAACGGAAATTAGAATTGCAAATTGAAGAATAATTCCCAGCATCATTCTCATTAAAAAAATCTAATCTACATTATGACATCACTTTGCAGATTGACATAATAGTGAATTGTCAAAACCAGTTTGCTCAGAAACAGGTAATTTAGAGTCAATTTAATTTAATTTAAACTGTGCTATATAAATGTTGATGAACAGCACCATTGTAGGAGAATACAAAGTACTGAAGTTCAATACACTTTTTTTGAAGTTATTAGCACAACCGCTATAGTAGTAATTTTTTTCTATTGTTTATTGTCAAGATTTAATTGCATGGCACTATAAATCATGAAGAACAAGTGCTACCAAAATAAAATCTCATATTGCAAACATGCAAATGAACTCAATGGCATGATTCCCAGCATTTCAAAACAAAAAGGTTTTTTCCCTGTTTAATTACTATATTATTGGAACATTTATCACATAACACTGCTATATGTCTCACAGTTACAATTAAAATTTCTAAAGGATCTTAAGGATATTTAAATACTAAAGAGATTGGCAACCTAAAACATAAACATTCTATTGAAGTTTGAAGACAATGAAGAAAACTTTTGATTTACATTAGATCAAAACAGCTTTCCAAAGTACATAAATTAATCAAATTAATATGTTTAAATGGTAGAAGATCTCAATGGTTACATCAATGTCTGATTAATTCTGTACAAATAGCTGCCAACTTAAAATTTCCTACTCTAGTAAGTATATTATGCATTTGACATTTTAAAACATGTCTTGATTTCTAGAATTCCATTCAGATTTAAAAGACTATGGTACTAGAAGAAATGTTTACAACACATATAATTTAGGAACAGTAAAAGAAAAAACTTCTAATTAGTTATCAAAAACTTGGTATAGTATTAACAAAAAAATGATAAAAATCCTTAACAAAGATATTTATTTCTCAAACATCTGTATAATTATAAAGAAAAATAGAACCAGTGAATTTTGGCAACAATGATGCTACTAGACTGAGAAGATAAAACTTGCCTTTTAATTAAACAGTTATTATCACTGTCTTTACCCACATGCAGTCTTTATACCATAATAATTGCTTGATTGGCATGTAATTCACACTAAAATGTTTTATAAAGTAATGAATTAATAGAAATAAAATTAAAATCTAAAGGGTTTACAGAAGAAAGGACAGGAGGTAGGTAGTAGGAGTGAAAACATATTTGATAATATAAATTGTAAGAAAATTTATTTTATATAAAAAGAACTATTTTGATAAAACTATAATACTATTATTTCAGTCAATATCTTTACTGTATTTTCATATTACTTTAAATAACTTTCCATTTTTTACCCTAATTCGAAAGATAAACATATACACATTTCTAATATTTTGATTCAATATATGTTAAAGCCTTTCCCTTAAGTATAAGTGGAATCTGTGAATACAATGAAAATTCACTCCCTTGATTAGGTTACATTATACACCAAAGGTGGTAGAATGGTCACTCCTATGATTATTGAATTTTATCAGTCTCCATTATAACAGACTGAACAAAGAGATTTAAAGGAAAAGAGATTGTATAACTGGCCTAAAAGCAGCACAGTGTCATATTGTAGAGAAGGCCATGTGGCAGGGAACAGTGGCCATCTTCTAGGGGCTAAGAAGAGCCCCTGGCTAACAGTAACTAGAAAAACCTGAGACCTACAACTTCAATGCACTGAACTCTGCCAACAACTAGTGACCTTGGAAGAAGTCCTTCTGCCTCAGACAAGTCGGTACCTCAACAGACCATAATTTCAGCCTTGTGAAACCCTGAGGACAGGGTTTAACACAGGGCAGTTAATTCATGCCCAGATTCCTGACCAACAGACACTATAAAATAATAAATAGTTCTTGTTTTAACCTAATAAGCTTGTGATAACTTGCTACACAGCAAGAGAAACTAATAAAGGTAGGCAATATTATCATCTCCCATTTGACAAAGGAAGAAATGGAAAGACTGTGACTTAAAAAACAAACAAAAACCTTCCTCTCAATCGTATCACTTATAATTTAAGAATTTCAAATTGAGGTAGTAGTCTGACTTAGAACCCGTTTTCTTAATACCTACTGCTTACTGACAATGAGAAGGCAAACAATTGTAACCTGGAAGCAAGATAAGAATATCTACATTAGAACTGGCATTGATGAAAAAAATGTTACATATAATTCACTTTGCAGCAGATTAATTGCATATTTTTAAAAATCACAATAACTGAAGCCTTCTTTCTTTAATATCAATTACATTATTTTATAGTCAAGTGTGCATTATTTCCCTAGAATAAGGAAACACTGATTTCAGAAAGATATTCTTATTTATTAGATAAGTAAGATATATGCTTCTACCAAAGTTATCCATGATAACAAGTATTTGTTGACTTTTGATCACCAAATATCTCCTGACCAAACAAAGAATGATTTCTTCAGATTTTTTCCTTATTGGGGTTGTGAATCCAAGTCCCATATCTTCTAGCATAGAAGCCTAAAAACTACTTTCCAGGACAATTTTTTTTTCTTGCACCATTATGGGTCAGGAGGAAGTTAGACAGGTGTCCTAAATTTGCCAGTTGGATTTATTCACTTAAGATTTTAGATCTTGAGTGAATATTTATAGGATGGGTTAGAGAAATCACGAGATTTCATTCAATACAGCAGGCATGCGCAGTTAAGAATGTTAACTAATGCACATAGGTGAAAACTGCTGGAACGAAAGCTTTCTGCTTATTGATAACCTGATGATTTATTCTTCCCTTTCATATTGTTAGCAACACCTTATGCTAAGAATACATTTCCTTCTGTTTGTTAGTCATGCACGATTTCTGTTTCTTATAAAAAATATGAACTAACAAAACAACTTACTATAAAATTTCATTTTGGGAAAAGAAAGAGTTTGGGTTATTATTAAATAAGAAACCTATGTGACTTTTGTAAATATAAGGGAGAAATCTCTTATTGTACTAATAAACCACATTGCAAGTTAAACTTTTTTAAGAGTATAAGAAAGCATATTTTATCTGTACATTCCTTTCTCCAGAGAAATATACTACTCATCTCTTAATTTAAAAACTATTCCTTTAGCTACCTCAGCTAAGTACTAAAAATACAAAAAATTATATAGTTTCTTCTGTAAAGGAGTTTAAGGGCTAATAGGGGATAAATAAGTGGAAACAATAAATATAAATAAACTGTGATAAGCTGAAGAATATGCCAGTTGTAAGAAAAGAGTAATTTCTAGTAGTTAGGTATAAGGGAGGTTATATTCACAATTAGACAAAGGCTAAGCAAGAGTTGAAAACAAGGTTAAGACCATAAAGGTCATTTGAAAGAAAAAAATTACAGAATGTAAAAATAACCAGCAAAAAGAAATCAATGAGAGAAGACAGATATTTGGAGAGTAGAAAGTAGTTTGGTATATAGATTTAATAAAGACAAAAAAGAACATTTCATAAAAATAAAGGGGTCAGTAAAGGGACCTTTTCTGTAAATGTGTATGCACAAACTACTACAATTTCAAAAAACAAGAAGAAAATCTGACAATATTACAAAAAAGAAACACATCACCAAAAATAGTTGGAAATTCCCAAAATATTCTCAGTAATTGATAGAAAAAGTAGAAAGAAAATCAGCAATAATCTCAACATTGAATAACAATCAAATAAATATCCAATCAAATCAAAAATAACAATCAAATAAATAAATATTGGGGATACAATCAAGAATTTCTAAAATAGCCCTTTTTGAATAATTACAAAATAAACAGTTCTTTAACGATGAGTTTGTGTCCTTTGTAGGGACATAGATGCAGCTGGAAACCATCATTCTCAGCAAACTATCGCAAGAACAGAAAACCAAACACCGTATATTCTCACTCATAGGTGGGAACTGAACAATGAGATCACTTGGACTCGGGAAGGGGAACATCACACACCAGGGCCTATTATGGGGAGCGAGGACGGGGTAGGGATTGCATTGGGAGTTATACCTGATGTAAAAGATGAGTTGATGGGTGCTGACGAGTTGATGGGTGCAGCACACCAACATGGCACAAGTATACATATGTAACAAACCTGCACATTATGCACATGCACCCCAGAACTTAAAGTATAATAATAATAAAAAAAAAACCAGTAGAATGACCAAAAAAAAAAAAAAAAAAGAAGAAAGATCTCCACATTCATGGAAAACTAATAAAATGTGTTCGCTTTTTTCTTGTTAAAAAAAAAAATGTGCTGAAAACTGTCCATAATTACTTTGTGTTTATATAGCACTTGATTTTACTTAGTGGATGCTTTAAAAATGTATGCATCCACCACCAGACTCAAGACACTGAAGAGTCCTAACACCACCAAGATCCCTGGTGATACTCTTAAAAACCTCTATATCTCCCTTTCATACCTACTCTATTTCACCCACAACAGTCCCTAAACTTGAGGCATCTATTAACTTGAAAATAATGGCTCAAAACTTCCCAAATCTGATGAGAAATACAGATGACTAGATCCATGAAGCTGAACATCACTAAACAGATTAAATCTAAAAAGGACTTCACTAAGACACATCATAATCCGATAGCAAAAACTCAAAAAGAAAATTGCAGAAGAAGATAAAGGTGACCCATCGCATGTAAGATAATACTTCTAAGGATATCAACAAATTTCTCAGCAGAAACCTCACAGGTGAGGAGTGAGACGATATATTTAAAGTGCTGAAAGAAAAGTACTGCCAACCAAGAATACCTTACCTGGCAATACTGCCCTTCAGAAATGAAGGAGACATAAAAACTGATAAGGCTGAAGAAGTTCATGACCACTAGATCTACCTTACAATAAATGGCAATAGAATTGTTAAACCATGAAGCCCAAAGTTAGCAGAAGGAAGGAAATAATAAAGATCATGGCAGAAATAAATGAAATACAGAATAGAAAAACAATAGAAAAGGTAAACAAGCAGTTGGTTTTTAAAACAATTTAAAAAATTGACAAACCTTGCACAGGACTAACGAAGAAAAAAGAGACATGACTTAAACAAATTATAAATATATAAGGACACATTACAACTGACACCATAGATACCAAAAGGTCATAAGAAACAACTGTAGGGAACTGTATGCCAAAAAATTATATAACTTAGAAAAAAATGAATAAATTCCTAGAAAACTACAACTTGCCAAGACTGAATCATGTAAAAACAGAAAACTTGATCACACCAAAAATAACTAAGACGATTGAATCAGTTATAAAAAGCTTTCCAAGAAAGAAAAGCCCAGAAATAGATAGCTTCACTGGTGAATTCTAACAAACATTTAAAGCATTAAACACCAAGTCATCTCAAACTCTTCCGAAAAGATGAAGTAGAGTGAACACTTCCAAACTTATGCTGTAAGGCCAGCATTTCCCTGACACCCAAGTCAGACAAGAAGACTACAAGAAAAGAAAATCAATGGCATTTCAGAGATGTTGGTAAAAGGACACACAATTTTAGTTAAATAGGTGGATTAAATTGAAAATTTCTATTGTAGAACATGGTGACTATAGTTAATAATGCTGTATCCTGTTCTTTAAAAAATAAATAAAATAGTAACAGTAAGAGGGAAAACAAACAAATAAATAAAAATGAATACTATTGTACCACAGCTTACCACAGGGAAGATGGAAACAAAAGAAAAATTACGGGCCAATGTCCTTGATGAACATAAATGCAAATATCCTCAACAAAATGCTAGCCAACCACATTTGATTCAACAGTACATTGTAAGTATCATAAAACATGATCTAGTGGGATTTATCCCAGGAATGCATGGATGGCTCAACATATGTGAATCAAAATGTGATATGCCACATTAACAGAATGAAGGACAAAAATTATATGATCATCTCAATAGATGCTGAAAAAGCATTTGACAACGTTTAACACTGTTTCATGATAAAAACTTCCAACAAATTAGGTTTAAGTGGAATGTATGTCAACACAATAAAGAACATACACAACAAGCCAATAGCTAACATCCTACACAATGGCAAGATGCAGAAGGTTTTTCCTCTAATTTTAGGAAAGAAAAAAGAATGCCCAGTTTCACTACTTCTATTCAACATAGGACTAGTAGTCCTAGACAAAGCAATTAGACAAGGAAAAATAAAAGGCATCCAAATTGGAAAAGAAGAAGAAAACCTGTCTCTGTTTGCAAAGACATGTTCTTATATACAAGAAACCCTAGACACTCCATCAATAAACTGTTAAAAAAATAAAAAACTCAGTCAAGTTGCAGGATACAAAATCAACATACAAAAATCTGTTGCAATTCTATACATTAACAATGAACTCTCCAAATCAGAAGTTAAGTAAACAATCACATTTACAAGAGTAACAAAAAGAATAAAATACTTAAGAATAAGTTTAACCAAGGAAATGAAAGGCCTGTACACTGAAAATTATAAAGTAATTTTATGAAAGAAATTGAAAACATCAAAAATAAACGGAAAAATATCCTATGTTCATTGATTGGAAGAATTAACATTGTTTAAATGGCCACAATACCCAAAGTGTTCTACAGAGTCAATACAATTGCTATCAAAATTCCAATGACATTTTTCACAGAAATAGAAAAAATTCTAAAATTCAAAGAGAACCACAAAAGACTGCAAATTGTCTAAGAAATTTTATGAAAGAAGAACAAAGCTGGAGGCATCATATGTACTGATTTCAAACTATATAATGAATCTATAGTAATCAAAACAGGAAGTTGCTGGCATAAAAATACACTAATACCAGTGGAGCAGAATAGAGAGCCTAGAAATAAACCCATAGACAGGGTCAACTGATCTTTGACTCAGTGCCAGGAATAAACAGTGAGGGAAACACAGTCTCTTCAATAAATGGTATTGGTAACACTGGGATATCTATATGCAGAAGATGAAATTGGATTCTTACTTTATATCATATACAAAAATCAACTCAAAATGGATTAAAGATGTAAATAAAAGACCTGTAATTATAAAAATCCTAAACAGAATAAAGGGACTAAACTCCTTGACATTGGCCTTATCAATCATTTTTTTGGATATAATACCAAAAGTGGAGGCAACAAAAGCAAAAATAAACAAGTGGGACTGCATCAAACTAAAAAAAGCTTCCTTGCACAGCAAAAGAAACAACAAACTGAAAAGGCAACCTACAGAATAGAAAAAAAAAAATTTGCAAATGATCTATTCAATAAGAAGTTAACATCCAAAACATGGAAGAAACTCATGGAACTCAATAGCAAGAAAACAAAAACCTAATGTAAAAAATGGGCAAAGGACCTGATTGCACTTTCTCCAAAGAAGACATACGAATGACCAATAGGCATATGAAACGGTGCTCAGCATTGCTAATCATCAAAGAAATGCAAATCAAAACCACAATGACATATCACCTCACAGCTGTTATGATGGCCATTATCAAAAATACAAAAGCTAACAAGTATTAGAATGGATGTGGAGCAAGGGAAATTCTAACACACAATTGATGGAATGTAAATTGGTATAGCCATTATGTAAAGCTGTATGAAGATTCCCAAAAAAATTAAAAAGAAAACTACCAATGATCCAGCAATCCCACTACTGGGGATATGTTCAAAGTAAATGAAATCAGTATGTCAGAGATACAGCACTCTCACATTCTTTGCAACATTATTTCCAATAGCCAAGATACAGAAACAAGCTGTGTCCATGGATAGATAGATGAAAGCATAAAGAAATTGTGATTTATATCTATATGTTTCATATACATAATATGTATATATTTATAAGCATACATACACACACATAACAATGGAATATTATTCAGCCTTTAAAAAGTAGAAAATCTTGCTATTAGTGACAACACAGAAGAAACTGAAGGACATTATGCTAAATAAACAAGTCAGTCACAAAAAGACAAATATTGCATGATATCACTTATAGGTGGAATCCAAAAAACTTATGAACTTACTGAAAGGGAGTACAATGATGGCTGCCAGTATTTAAAATCATAATTGAAATAATTTTACTGTGTTTTGTTTAATATTGTAATTTAAAGTTTATTATAGTCTTATAAATAAACACATATATTAATACTTCTATGCTTTAATGTAACATATTCCTTAGGCATAATATAATGAGTTTAATAAAGAGGAGAAATTAGGACCACATATCTTGTCCATCTCAATTATTTTCCACACTGTATTATTTTGAGAGAGTGGAGTATTTCAACCTCGTTATACAAATTTTGATTTCGCTTCAGAAGAGTAAGTTCTCAAAAAAACCCAATGTAGAAAGTTAATTCCTAGCCATTAAGTATTCAAGAACATTCTAAAATAACTATGTAATGGTTTTTTCAAAATTATATAAACAAGAAATAAAGGACAGGAAGCAATTTAAAATATAATCATGTCAATTTTAATAACTAATTAGTAAGTTCTATAGATGAACCCTTTTCCATTTCAATCATAACTGAATAAATGAAGTGAAATTTGATAAATATTTCTCTATGAATCTTAGGAAATAAAATTATACATCCTCAACGTTAAAATTTTAAAAACAAATATTTATGGCATTTTTCTGACTGTATCATCTTCTAAATCACTATACAATGAAGAAGTAAATTTCTCAAATTAATTCTCAAACATGTACTGAATAGTAATTTATACTCATATTTCTTGAACAGTTGAATAATTACCATAATTTAAGTGTTACATCAACCTTAAAAATAAAAAGAAAAAATTTTTCCAGTAAACATATTATTTTTAAAATCACTCATTCTTTCCACGAGTCACATAGAAATTGATATAAATAAAACCTGCAAACATTTCTAGTTACAGAGCATATGCTGTAATTTACTAATATATAGGGAAGGGATGATCTGAAAATCTTTAAAAGATTTTTAAAACATAAAAGCCATGAACAAGGATTGATATATATAAGCTATTCAAATAACTAATGTAAATTCAATCTAATCAATCAGTTGTAAAGGAATGAACAAATCCCAACATCCCAATAGATAGGTTTTCTTTCATGAAAACATAAATTAAGAACACAAACCTTGACTACAAGATAGAAAGAATATTCCAATTCTTTCCTAGTAGTAAATCTGAAGTCTTCAGTAGCCTACCTCTAACCATAACAAAAATGAAAAGTAAAACACATATATAGTATAGATTAGGAAATTAATGATGAGAGGTAATTACTTAAAGAGGTAACTTAAATACTGCTAACTCAAAATCTTTAATGAAAGATCAGATTATTTTCAGAATATGCTAAAGTAAAACGAAGATTACTCAAACACAGAAAATAATTTCAAGTGGCGTTATATGAGAACAGTATTTATTTAACCCTCAGTTAAAGTATAGAATTAATCAGAAAATCAAAATATTTCAGTTGGATGCACAGCTTAGTATATAATAATCATTGAAAATTTTAAGTATAGAGTTTGTTGGTTCCATGAGGGTTTTTACGGAGAAATTCATCATCACAGACATTCGCAGACCTTTATTTATCAAAGGTCAATACATGTTTTTGTATTAGTCAAGAAATATATATATATCATCACTTTGGACAAAATCATCATTCTTTTCTTAATGATATAATGGTCATTAGAAGTAAATACTCTTAACACTTACCTGTATTTTAATAGGCCAGGAAAAGTTGCTGACGTACACATAGAATGTAATGTTAGGATTGCTTCTAAAGTTAAATTTTTCATAGGAAAAACTATCTCTGTATTCCTTTATATTATTCTTGGAAACTATAGGAGTCTCTTCCCCAGATATTGTTCCAGCTAAAATGTAAATAATTTAAATAATTAATATTAGGAAATATCTTTATGAATTTAAAAATGCATACTATACTTAGTTTTTATAATTGCTCTTATAAAAATACAATTATCAAAATATACTCAGGCTTATAATTTTGAATTAAAGAAAATAGGTTTGCCATAAATATAATGGAAATAAATTTAGTATAAAAATTATTTTAAAAAATGCTACCACTGATTAAGTGCAATGTACTAGGCACTGGCTTAGAGACTTTATATTCTTTTTTAAAACCAATAATATCCCAGAAGTATCATCACCTCCATTTTTCAGATTTCAACCTGAGCCTCAGAAAGATTAAAGCACTTGCCCCAAGTTTATAGCTACTAAGCAGTAAACTCCTCTTTGGAACTCAGGTATATGTGGCTCTAGAAACTGAGCTCATTCTGTTTACAATGCTACAGAGCATTTCAAAAGAAATCAGACCATATTTTCGTGTGTCTCAATCCAATTTAAAAATGGGAAAAAAATCAATTTATTTGTCTTACCACAAATTGAACCATCACTGCTTTAAATAAATTGGGTGGAGGCCACAATTTAAAACATGAGCTAAATGCTCAATTAGTTAAACACATATTGAGTGCTCAGTAAATATTTACTGAAGTTAATAAAATAGAACAAAGCATTTCCAACAATCTTAGCAAACTTTCACCTTAATGAATAGTAAAAATAAGTAGAATTAGTATACTGCGTAATTGAATTAACTAACCACTTATTACATAATCACCTTGTGTGCTTTTATAAAATGCAGATTCCATGACTTCATCTCCAAATCTGATAAATAAAAATTTCTGAGATTTGGACTGGGAATCTGAAAGAACATGTGATTTCTTGCATACTAAAATTATTGTTCTAAAGTGATTAGAAATGTATTATAGACATTTTTGTAGACATATTTTTAAACCCTTATAGTTTTTTACTGGTCAGAAATAACTTTCAAATTAACAGGACAGGTTATTATGAATTTTTTCCTTAATGAAACCTATAGTGCCAACATTTTACTATATGTTTGGCACTAATAGTAACAAAATGCCTATTTGCCTGAATTTTCATTTTTTGAATGTAATATATAAATTCTGGAATTGCAAAAGATCTCTTAATTCTTGAATTAATATTCTACATATTCAAATATAATATTCTACATATTAAAATAGCATAATAACTTAATTTTCAGAAGTCAAATATAAATTTCTAAGAATCCCTAAATTCTCTATAAAAAGGAAACAATTTCCAGCACATCTATGCAACAGTATACCTTTGATATAGAAAATAGATGCCAATAAAATTTTTAGAATAAAAGTAAAAATAAAATTAAGGTAAGAATACATTTCATAATTCAACATAAAAATTTGAACAGCTTCTCAGATATACTTTTTAAGCCAGTAATTTAAATTTACTAGCCTTATTATGAAACACATATTATGTATCAGTTTCTTAACTCCTCTGAGCACTGAAGCTGACAAGAGGGATTATATTTTCTAAGCTTGACAATAATAGATGTTTACTTTAATCAGTATGTACAGAAGAATTTCATTGTTTTATATAAATATTAAGGTTAATAATTAAAATTTATAGTTTCAGTAGCAAATCAAACAATTGAAATTTCAGTCTCTAGTCATTAAAGAAACAATTTATCTAAATTAAAATCACATTTTATAACACTGCCATTTAAAAATTTAATTTAGTGTCTAGTATTTGTTACTAATCTAATTTTAATTGAATAAAGGAGAAAGTTAACAAAATAATGAAGCTCTATTCATTTTTCTACTTATTATTTTTATCAGTAACAGCAAAATAATTACGGCATATAATATTTTTTAAATTTCATTTATTTAATTAACAGTAGATCATGTTAGAACAACTTCCAGATAGGAACACATGTAAAAGAGATATGACATCAACATTTTTTTACCTGTTGAACCGACAGACCACGTAATGTTGAGATTAAAGTTGTTTGATGCATTAATTGATATATCCAGATTTTTGTTCGACTACCAGAAAAGAAAATATTAACGTTAAAAAATAAAAATTACACTCTGATTTAATTACGGCTGCTTTATTCCTTAAACTCTATACATTCTGCAAATATTCAACTGAATATATGTAGATGCCATTTATACATTTTAATGAAGAAAATGTGTAATAAATTCAAAGGTAGATATCAAGTTCCACATTTATCTTCTCTATTGTAATTTGGTCTTTTGTATGTAAGCCAGAGGCTCCTATAATTTAATATTTTTATTTGGATCCTCTTTAATTAGTTGTAGACTAAACTTACTTTAAATTTGATATTTGTATTTTGATTCTTTTTGCTAGGTTTAAATGATACAGGTTTGGATTAGTCCCAAGCTATTTTATAACAATGTAAGATTATTTTGTGGAAAGACTTCTTCTTAGGTGTATATTTTTATTATTACACCCATATTTTCAAGTGGGAAAAACTACATAAACTAAAACTTTCAGGTAAAAATGATGAACCTATTCCAAAAAAAAAAAAAAAAAAAAAAAAAACGAGCAGATCATATTGTTTACACAGTTATACAACAGAAACACTGAGTATTTTAATTTTATGTCAGTCAACCCACTTCTTGTCATTCATTAATGGAGTACAGACTCTTTCCATTTAATTTCAGGGAAATATGCCTAAGAGATTTCTTTAAATGTTATTTGTGATTTTCAAATAGTTTCAGTAGTTGTATATTTACAACTATTTGTTCCTGTGGAAAGGCAAAGAATGATGGTCACAATGGGTAAGTTTAGCTTCAGATACTGACTGTATTATGCTTATTTTAAATATTCTCTACAAAGACTTGTAGAAAAATCTATACTGCTAAGATCTAGCTAGTGAAATGCAGTAAGAGAGATAGAGAATATATTAATTCCTTAGTTTTACCATTTTTCTAAATATGATAAAGCAGTTAAGCTAATAGAAAATATATTACCAATTTTCTGAGTGGCTCCTAGGAGAAAGTAAATATGGAAGCAACTAAATTCCCCTTTTCTGATATAACAGTCTTAGGGGAAAACTGACAAGGAAATGGCCTTTCCCTGATGAATAGCAGGAGAAATAAGGAACATCATAAAAAGCAAAGGCTGCTGGATGATGTGTGATGGCCATTCCATTTGACAGACACATAAGCCCCAATCTTATACCTCCAAATAACATCTACTCTTAATGATTTCCCTACATGGAAGAACAGCTTAGTCTCTATGAAGAACTCTTAACAGTGTTCCGTATCCATCAAATGATATTGTCACAGTTTCCAGGAGGCAAATAAGATTTCAAGAAGAATGATCATCTTGAAAGAGCATGTAAAATAAAATTTGTTATAATAAGGTTGAGTGATTGTCATGCATTTTTTTAGAGTAGTGCACAGTAATATTGTGGAGAAAGCATTTGAGAATTTGAAGTAGTCAAAGAAAACTAAAACCTTGGATTTTAAATACATAGAGTAAATCAGAAGGCTATTACATTAGGCATCATAGTGATATTCAAAAAAGGCCATGAATATAAGAAGGAAGTTAACTTCCTTCTTATTTTCTATTGATTATCAAATAATACTGAATTCTATTGACAAGCTGTTAAGAATCCTTCTGCAGTACATGCCACAAAACTGTCAAATATATTGAGATTTTCCTATTTCTCTTAAGATATAAGTGAACACAGAGTTGGCATAAATTAAATGGAAGGCCAGAAAAAAAACTGAGTAACTCTTTGACTGTAGCAATAAATGCAGAATGCTTTTATATCAGCATGCAGATAGGGACTATTCAATACATTATGTTGTTCAGTTGTGGTATACAAAATATACTTCCAAATATACACAATGTATTCCTAAGGAAAATCTGGATATTAAAGGCAGATATCTGGTAGCAAATGTTGATTTATGTCATCATAATAAACAAACCATACTTGAATCCAATAACGGTTTCATATACAGTAAATCATTTTCATGAAGCAATGAAAAGAATTAGTGAAGAGTCAGATAACCTTAGATTGAAATAGTAGGTCTTTAATGTACACACTGATTGATTAGGGGGAAATTACTTTTCCTTTCCAAAAATCACTTTTCTAATCTCTAAAATGGGGATGTAATTACTTCCCTCAAGAAGTTCATGTGAGCATTAAATGAAGTAATTTCTGGAAAAAAACTTCGGTTTCAGCCCATAGTGCTTATAATTATAGTGTTGCTGTCATTATTAGGTATAGTACAGGGTATATTCTTTTTCTTCTTTTTCTTCATCTTCATCTTCACTCAGAGGATTGGGAACTCAAAAAAAGCACATGGTCTGAGGAGTGGATTTTTTTTTTACTATGAATGAAATGGATCCAAAAAGTCACTTTTTAATTAAAGTAAAGCATGGTGAAAACAGTATATCCTTGAGGAGGCTTAAATCTTTATTTTCTCTTGAAATTGCCTCTTCTTAATTATGTGTACCTTATGCGGGATGAGATTAATATGAGCATAACTGTTGTTGCTAAAACGTCACACAAAATTTCCAATTGATATAAAAAAACCATAAAACTCTTTTTAAACTTCTAGTTCATTCTCTATCAATTCCAAGTTTAGGCAATGCTGAATTATATGGTACCATAACTAAAGCCATATAAAAAGCATTTAGGGTTTAAAAAGCTGTACTGAAAAAGTGACACGGTAGTTATTCCAGTAAGTGATAAAATCAGTGATTTAGAACATTGTTTGTTAGATATGGATAAGTTTGGCAAATACTGTTATAGAGAAACCTGTTCAGAAATTGTTCACATGAAAGCACTGGCTAGAAGTGATGGATAGTGAGTTAAAATTAAATCTATTTTTCAAAATGTAGGAAATGTATAAGTAGTTAAGGTATCTACTTTTTATTATTATTTTCTTATAGAATAAGCCTTGCCCAATAACACATAATAATTTCAGAGATTATTCCCATGTGAATATATCTTTAATTAAAGAGGGTTACACAAAACGACACTATAAGCATTCTTAGTGATGCCTCTCATGACAGTTTTGCATCCTTAAGCTTCACAGAACACTTTTCTGGTTTCTTGACTTCAAGTGGACAAGATAGTAGAAAGTAAAACAAAGCTGGGACATTGGAAAGCACTTGGGATTGCTAGAAATTGAAGGAGAAATTGAAGGAGAAAAAGAGAAGCAAACTAGAATTGTGGCTAATCTGGACATAAGTGTATGACACTATGGACAATACTGTGGAGGAATATTATTCACTCTCAAATTGTGAGTCAGACATACCTCTTACATTAAATTTCGTAGATCTTCAAAGAACCCCACAGGTTTGGAATTACTATTAAATAATCAAGAAGCCAAAGGTAAAGAATGACCTCTGACACCTGCTACAACATGGATGAACCTTGGAAACACCATGCTAAGTGAAATAAGCCAGATACAAAAGGACAAATGATATACACTTATATGAAGTGCCTAGTGTGAGTCAATTCATAAAGGCAGAGAGTAGAATAAAGATACCAGGGGCTGCAAAGAAGTGTGGAATGAGGCATTATTGCTTAATAAACACAGAGTTTCTGTTAGGGATAATGAAAATGTGGATGATGGTGATGATTGCACCACACTATAAATATACTTAATGCCATTGAATTATATACCTGAAATTATTAAAATAAATTTTATTTTATGGCTATTTTACTACAATAAAAAGTCAATGGTAATTATAATGCAAGTATAAGAACTTTATCACATTGATAAATGCAGTTTCTGAGATTATTAATGTATCTATATATAAACAGATAATCAGTGAAGGATGGCTTTATTTGAAACAAAATATCTTTTAAATTCTTATTTAAAAGTCAAAACTTTAAATGTATTTCCCAAGAATATAGTCATTCTTAAACTCTAGGGAATAAAGAGTAACATAAAATGTAAAATAAACTGTTCTTTTTTTTGGTGATGGGGGAGGCAGAATGCTATTTTACTGGAAAAGAAAAATTTAAGAAATTATATTAGTTGTCAGCAAGTCCAATGAACTACATTAAAAGGAAAGAAGCTGGAAAATGTCAAGGTAATAATATATTTAGAGGTTCCACCTACTTGAAAAAACATTAAATATATGATATGGATTTAACAATATGGATTAATTTATAAAAATAATTATATATATATATATTTAACATAACTTCATTTCAAATGTATGAATGTTAGTTTTAAAAGAACTAAAATTCAACCCAAATAAACCCTATGTTTGATATTTCCATTCTCAGGATTTTCAACTTAATAAAGTCTCAGATGGACAGCAAAATATGTGTATTATTTCAAGACAACCTAGGAGTCTTTACCTGAATTGATGGATTGAAATTAAAATTCACAATTAATCTTTCATATATTTAAACTTCAAAAGCTTATACAATGATATCAATGATGTAGTCATATCATTAAAGAAGCCATCATTCATATAACTCAGACAAACTACTGACTTAAAAAAAGGACAATGAAAACCCATTACTATGGAATGGTATAAAGGAAAGGAAAATATACTTAATATAGTATGCTTTGAATTCATTAGTTTTATTTATTTATTTATTTATTTATTGAGATGGAGTCTCACTCTGTCGTCAGGCTGGAGTGCAGTGGTATGATCTCAGCTCACTGCAACCTCCGCCTCCTGGGTTCAAACAAATCTCCTGCCTCAGCCTCCTGAGTAGCTGCGACTACAGGCGCACGCCATCATGCCCACCAAATTTTTGTATTTTTAGTAGAGACGGGGATTCAGTACATTGGCCAGGATGGTCTCGATCTCTGGGCCCCATGATCCGCCCACCTCAGCCTCCCAAAGTGCTGGGATTACAGGTGTGAGCCACCGCACCTGACTGAGATTTATTTTTAAATAAGAACAGTCTGTGTTTGCATAATTATAGGCATAAATTTTGTTACAAGAATATATAAAGGGAGAAATTATATATAATTTAAAATATAGGGCTATTTGCAAAATCTGAAATATCAAAATCACAAATTATTGAATCACGAAGACAGAAAAAATTAACAGGATTAGTAGTTTCTACAAAGTCCCTACAATGTGATAATTCTGAGAAGAGGTAAAATCACAATGAAATATGAAAAAAAAAGTTGTATCCATTGACACTAGGATAATCATACTTTAAAAGATAACAATCTTTCCTCACCTGTTCTGGGTTTGCTATAAAGTTTATGGCAGTATGGTGGCGATCATCTTCCTGTAATAAGCTGAAGGTAAACTGATAATCAATCAAAAGGCTGTCTGTAGGGAGGAAAAAAAGTACAATCCTGATATGTACTTTAAAAACTGTCTAAAAAGCAAAATTTAGGTTACAATATATTGTACACTGATATTAAAAATGATTATCGTTAAATACTAGTGGTATATTTAAGTATAATAAAATACAAATCTTCGTCCTCAATCAACAAAAAGCAAAACATAGTTATGGAAGAAGTACTAATTCCTTAAAAATTATATTTATTATTTCTGATGCTATTATAAAGTTAAAACAAACATTATAGACATTCTGGAAACTATACAAAAGAGAATAAAATAAAAATTATCTATAATTTTATAACTAGAGGGAAATACAGTTAACATTTTGGTACATTTTATTCCAGTTAGAATTCTGTAGCCATAAAGATAGACATTTTCATAAAACTTCATAACTTTCATAAACTCAAAATTCTTTGAAAACATGAAGTTTGATAGCTAAATAATATTTATCATATACTGTAATGTATTTACTTGTTTTTCAATTGTGTTCACTTCTACTTTTAGTAATTTTTAAATGATTCTCTGATAAACATCATTTTACAGATATGACATTTATTCACAATGATACAAGGAATTCTGGGAAAAGATATTCTTAATTTTGTCCACACATAATGCTGAAACCAAGGTGAAACATTTAAATGTTATAGGACATGAGTGGGTATGCATATTACATGAGGGTGACGTATTGCTAATAACATTAAACTGCTACATTTATAAAAATTATTTCAAATTATTTTAAGTAAATATAGATTACTTCTATCTTTTGGATAATACCTTTCATATTATACCCTTAACCATTAAAAAGTATTAATATAGAATGTACAGATTGAATTACATTAAATGAATTTCTTTTTAAAACTATTAAGGCATTATTCATATGCTTACTTGTATACTTTATAAGATTCACCCTATATATTTATTGTATAATTCAGTGTAAGGCAACATTTTGTCTAAGAATTTATAGGTGTCCTTATACCTGATAATGAGAATTATGCAATAGGTCATAGTTCCAATTTTCATCTGACTGCCAAAAAATTGCAGAGGAAAATTCAATGTGCCAGTGTTCTAGGCACTGCAGAAACAATAAAAAAATAAAAATTTCTGTCCTCTTGCAACTTATACTCTACTGAATGAACATCAGTCTTTTGGAGAAGAATAAACCAGTAAAGAGGAGGGAGATACTGTTAGGTAGGAGTATGCCTCCAGCTTTGAGAAGAAACATTTAGAGAATTGAGATAGTAAATGAATATGGAGTTTACCAGAAAAAAATATTCCAGGCACAGAGGACAAGCACAAAAACCTCAAATGAAGAGCAAGCCTTAACTGATTCTCATAAAGGCTGTGCCAGTAATACAGGCAGGAAGTAATGGAGGCCAGGGTAACAGCAGTGAAGGTCACAGGAAGTGGTTAAATACAGTGAATGCATTTTTAAGATACAGCAAACAGGATTAGCTAAATAAAAGAACGTAGCCTTTGTAAGAAAGAAAGGCAAAGTTTTTTTTTTTTTAATTTTTTTCCTAAGACCAAGCAAAAATCACCATTAACTTAAATGGAGAATAGTTTGACTGCAATGGAACTTGGGGGAATAATTAGGAGCTTAATTTTAAAGATATTCCTGTCTTTTTTTAGGAATTTTAAAGATATTCCTGTCTAGGATATTCCTGTCTAGGAGCTTAATTTTAAAGATATTCCTGACTGTCTGTCCATCAGTGACAGACTGGATTAAGGAAGTGTGGCACATATACACCATGGAATACTATGCAGCCATAAAAAAGGATGAGTTTGTGTCCTTTGTAGGGACATGGATGCAGCTGGAAACCACCATTCTCAGCAAACTATCACAAGAACAGAAAACCAAACACCGCATGTTCTCACTCATAGGTGGGAACTGAACAATGAGATCACTTGGACTCGGGAAGGGGAACATCACACACCGGGGCCTATCACGGGGAGGGGGGAGGGGGGAGGGATTGCATTGGGAGTTATACCTGATGTAAATGATGAGTTGATGGGTGCTGACGAGTTTATGGGTGCAGCACACCAACATGGCACAGGTATATATGTAACAAACCTGCATGTTATGCACATGTACCCTAGAACTTAAAGTATAATTAAAAAAAACAAAAACAAAACCAAAATGGACTAAAAAAAAAAAAAGAGAGAGATATTAAGTTTGAGAAATTTATTGAATAGCCAGATGTTGAGTCAGGCTCAGGAGCATGCGTAGTAGATAACAATTTGTAAGTTATCAGAAATTACATGGGATTGAAAGCCATGAAGGCAGCAAATAGTCTTTGCAGACAGACAAGAGGTCTGAGAGATTAGCCCTGAGGCCCACCAATGTTAAATAATCAGAGCCTGAAGAGAAACTGGCAAAGGAGACTGAGAAATGGCTACTCCAGGAGAGAAAAAGAAACCCAGAATTTAGGGCTATGGACATCAAGCAAATACAATGTTTAAAAGATCAAGTAGTGATCATCTTGGGCAAATGCAGCTGAGTAGATTCAAAAGTATGGCTGCAGTCTTGAGAAAGAGAATATGTATTTAGAATGGAGAAAAAAATATCACTAAGGAAAAGCAAGCACTTCAAAACTATTTCCACAAATTCGTCTGCTCAAGCATCTTTATTTTTTCAAGACTGCAACTAAGCATTAAGAAATCAGGAAATGAATGCCCTTTAGGAGGTAGGATCTGGGAGACTTCAGAACCTGGAGCAGTCCTGAGTAAAGGCTGCAATGCCCCAGACCTACACACATTTTTCTGCCTATATAGACTCCAGCATCTGCCACAAATATGCCCAACCAAATTCTTGTCCAGGCATTCAAGCACGATTTTCTCTCTTCTTATATTTAATAGAGTTGAAAATACTAGATCAGCATGAAGTATCTTGTGTATGGTAATGATCAATCCTAATGTCAATTGGGCTAAAAATATAAAGCTGAAATCTAGAACAAAATTAGTATGAGTATTAATCAATTCAAGTGTCTAATAAAAATACCAATCAATGAATGTGAATTACCATAAAGAAAGAAAATTTAGACTTCTACACAAAATGTTTCCTTTTAAAGCTGCTGAGAATGAAAGTCCTCCAGAAGGCAACTACACAATTTTCCACTTAACTAGGAGATTATATATTTCTCCTCAGAATTTCAAAAATCATGATGGTGTATTTGGTTATGAATGAATAATTTACCTGGCACTTAAACATGTAACTTAATGCTGAAATATGCTCTGAACTTCTTAGCGAAGTAGGTACAGGATATAAAACATTAAAATTTAAAATATGTCTCAAATTTATCCATAAATGTACATAACTTGAAAATAAATTTTTATGCTGCCTTAATGAACTACTCTATTATGGCATAAAGAAATGACAACATGATTGACTGTAAATCAATTCAAATAATTTATTGCTTTATTGATAAATACAGATAAATGACAAATTAGCATGAAGAATAACTATGATCAAGACATGTAAGAAAACTTCAGTTTTAGATTGGGGAAATAACACAATTTATGCTGATTGGAAAAAAATTAGTAGAAAAGGAAAAATTGCTAATAGAAGATAGGGAGGAGGACTTTTGGAACTATTTCCTGAGGTAGGTAAAAGGTGATGAGATCTTGTGAAAAAAAACATAAAGACTGAATAAACACAACATGCAGAGAGGAGATCATATTGAACAGAGAGCAGGAAGGGAAACGTGGTGGTGGGATCATATGGAAGTGCCCTTTTGATTGCTTCCATTTTCTCAATAAAATCAGAAAGGCCATCAGCTGAGAAAGAGAATGGAGGATGAGGGGATGGGAAATGCGAGGGCAGAGGAAACATCTAAAATAGTCATCAAAAAGAGGGAAAGTAAATAGACGAAGGAAATATAGTATTTATAGTGACAGGAGACAGACAAATTCCTAGGTAGACATAGACAGGTCCCTGGTGAAAGCCAACCTTCAAGCCAAAGACAGCCTAAAGCCTGAAAATTGAACTGCCAGTTCCAGATAGAGTCCACAACTGGAGAGATACTTCTATCCCCAACCCACCCACTCTCTCTTGATTCCTTCTGTATGATGCCTTTTAACTAATTGAATGCTGCTTTTTCCAAGACCACCCATGGACCAATTATAAAGTACCACCCTCTTCCTGCCGATTTTAAGCCCATAAAAACCCAAGACTCAGCCTCACAGGGAGCTACCCACTTTCAGGGTCCCCTCTGTCCACTGAGAGCTTGAGAGCTTTCCTTCTGTTGCTCAACAAAATTCTTCTTCTCTGCCTTACTAACTCTCCAGTGTCCACGTACCTTATTCCTCTTGGTCACAAGACAAGAACCCAGAACTCACTAAGCTGTGGGTGATGGAAAAAAAAGACCTGTAACCCTCCGATTCACCAAGCCGTAGGTGATAGGGACAAAAGAGCTGTAACCCTTCATTCCACTTGCTGAACAATGGGAGCAAAAAAAGTCATTGCACACCATTCCTTCCTGCTCGCCAAGCAATGGGAGCAAAAAAGACACTGGGTTCCACTCCCTCCCACTCGCTGAACTACAGGAATGAAGAAGCTGAAATAGTATGAGACTGGTGAGTATGCATCTAAAGTGAGACTGGTTAGTATATTTGTATGTTTTTCTACAGCAGAGTGTTCAAAAAAAGCTTCGAAGTTAGTTGATATTGTATTAGAGTATTGTCTGTTGATAGAGGATGAAGTAAAAACAGGGCAATGAAGTTGAGAATATATTCATAAGAGAGTATTATATATATATTACTATTCAAAAATTTATTTTCATTATTATTATACTTTAAATTCTGGGATACATGTACAGAACATGCAGGTTTATAACACAGGTATACATGTGCCATGGTAGTTTGCTGCACCCATCAGCTGCAGATGCTGTCATCTGCATTAGGTATTTCTCCTAATGCTATCCCTCACCTTGCCTGTCACCCCCTGACAGACCCCAATGTGTGATGTTCCCCTCCCTGTGCCCATATGTTCTTATTGTTCAACTCCCACTTATGAGTGAGAACATGTGGTGTTTGGTTTTCTGTTCTTGTGTTAGTTTGCTAAGAATGATGGTTTCCAGCTTCATCCATGTCCCTCCAAAGGACATGAACTCATTCTTTATTATGGCTGCATAATATTCCATGGTGTATATGTGCCACATCTTCTTTATCCAGTCTAACATAATGGGCATTTGGGTTGGTTTCAAGTCTTTGCTATTGTGAAAAATGCTGCAATAAACATATGTATGCATGTGTCTTTATAGTAGTATGATTTATAATTTTGGGGGTGTATACCCAGTAATGGGATTGCTGGGTCAAATGGTATTTCTAGTTTTTGATCATCAAGGAATCGTCACACTGTCTTCCACAATGGTTTAACTAATTTACACTCCCACCAACAGTGTAAAAGCATTCCTATTTCTCCACATTCACTCCAGCATCTGTTGTTTCTTGACTTTTTAATGATTGCCATTCTAACTGGTGTGAGATGGTGTCTCATTGTGGTTTTGATTCGCATTTCTCTACTCACCAGTAATGATGAGCTTTTTTTCATATTTTTGTTGGCCACAGAAATATCTTCTTTGAGAAGTGTCTGTTCATATCATTTGCCCACTTTTTGATGGGGTTGTTCTTTTATTGTAAATTTATTTAAATTCCTTGTAGATTCTGGATATTAACCCTTTGTCAGATGGATAGATTGCAAAAATTTTCTCCCATTCTGTAGGTTGCCTATTCACTCTGATGATAGTTTATTTTGCTGTGCAGAAGCTCTTTGGCTTAATTAAATCCCATTTGTCAATTTTGGCTTTTGTTGCCATGTTTTTGGTGTTTTAGTCATGAACTCTTTGCCCATGCCTATGTCCTGAATGGTATTGCCTACGTTTTCTTCTAGGGATTTTATGGTTTCAGGTCTTACTTTAAATATTTCATCCATCCTGAGTTAATTTTTGCATAAGGTGTAAGGAAGGGGTCCAGTTTCAGTTTTCTGCTGATGGCTAGCCAGTTTCCCCAACACCATTTATTACATAGGGAATCCTTTCCTCATTGCTGTTTTTGTCAGGTTTGTCAAAGATCGGATGGTTGTAGATGTGTGGTATTATTTCTGAGGCCTCTGTTCTGTGCTACTGGTCTATATGTCTGTTTTGGTACCAGTACCGTGCTATTTTGGTTACTGTAGCCTTATAGTACAGTTTGAAGTCAGGTAGTGTGATGCCCCCAGCTTTGCTCTTTTTGCTTAGGATTGTCTTGACTATGCAGGCTCTTTTTTGGTTCCATATAATTTAAAGTAGTTTTTTTCTAATTCTGTGAAGAATGTCAATGGTAGCTTGATAAGAATAGCACTGAATGTATAAATTACTTTGGGCAGCATGGCCATTTTCACAATATTGATTCTTACTATCCATGAGCATGGAAGGTTTTTCCATTTGTTTGTGTCTTGTCTTATTTCCTTGAGCAGTGGTTTGTAGTTCTCCTTGAAGAGGTCCTTCACATCCCTTCTAAGTTGTATTCGTAGGTATTTTATTCTCTTTGTAGCAATTGTATGGGAATTTGCTCATGATTTGTCTCTGTTTGTCTATTATTGGTGTATAGGAATGCTTGTGATTTTTGCACTTTGGTTTTGTATCCTGAGACTTTGCTGAAGTTGCTTATCAGCTTAAGGAGTTTTGGGGCTGAGATGATGGGGTTTTCTAAATATACAATCATATCATCTGAAAACAGAGATAATTTTACTTCCTCACTTCCTATTTGAATGCCCTTTATTTCTTTTTCTTGCCTGATTGCCCTTGCCAGAACTTCCACTACTATGTTGAATAGGAGTGGTGAGAGCAAAAATCCTCAACAAAATGCTACCAAGCCAAGTTCAACAACACATTAAAAGGACCACACCCCATGATCAAGCAGGCTTTATCTCTGAGATACAACGATGGTTCAACATATACACACCAATAAATATGATACACTACATTAACAGAATGAAGGATAAAAATTATGTTATCATTAACAGATGCAGAAAAACATTTGACAAAGTTCAACACCCTTTCATGATAAAAATACTGAACAACTAGGTATAGGAGAAACTTAACACAATAGAGACCATATGTGAATAGCCCACAGCTAACACCATATTCAATGATAAAAAGCTGTAAGTATTCCTTCTATGTTCCAGAACAAGGAAGAGATGCCCACTCTCACCATTTCTATTCAAGACGGTATTGGAAGTAAGGTCCAGAGCAATTAGGCAAGAAAAACAAAAGGTATCTAAATCAGAAAGAAGTAGTAATCTCTGTTTGCTGATGATATATTATATAGATAAAAGACTAAAGGCTCCACACATACACACACACAAACACAAAAATCTGTTAGAACAAATAAATTCAACGGTGTTGCAGGATACAAAATCAACATACAAAAATCTGTTGCATTGCTATCCACTAGCAATGAACTATCTGAAAAAGAAATTAAAGAAAACATTCTTACAATGGCATCAAAAGAAATAAAATACTTAGAAATAAACTTCACCAAAGAGAATAAAGACTTGAACATTAAAAACTATAAAACATTGACAAAAGAAATTAAACACAAATAAATGACATCCCATGTTCATGGACTGGAAAAATTAATATTGTTAAAATGTCCATGCTAGCCAAAGTGATCTACAGATTCACTGCAAACTCTATCAAAATCCCAGTGCCTTTCTTTTACATAAATAGAAAAAACTCCTAAAATTCATATGGAACCACCAAATAACCCAAATAGTCAAAACGATTCTGAGTAGAAGCAAAAAGGCTGCAGGTATCATACCCCTGATTTCAAAATATATTACAAGGCTATAATAATCAAAACAGTTCCGTACTGGCATGAAAAAAGATATACAGAAAAATGTAACAGGGTAAAGAACCCAGAAATAAACCCATGCATGTATAGTTAACTGAGCTTTAACAAGGATGCCAAGAACACAATGGGGAAGGGACAGTCTCTTCATTAAACAGTTTTAGGAAAACTGCATATTCACATGTAAAAGAATGAAATTGGACCCTTAGACCATACACAGAAATCAACTCAAAGTGGACTAAAGACTTACATGTAAAACCTGAAACCATCAAACTCTTATAAGGAAGCAGAAAAAATCCTTATCAACAGAGAACTTCACAATGATTTCTTGAACGTAATACCAAAAGCACAAGCAACAAAAGCAAAAATTGACAACTGAAATTACATCAAACTAAAAAGTTTCTGCACAGCAAAAGCAACAATCGACAAAAGAAAATGGTATAAAATGAGAGAAAATATTTGCAAATCATGCATTGGACAAGGGGTAAATATCCAAAACATAAAAGGAAATCCCTATATAGCAAGTAAACAAATAACCCAATTAAAATTGAGCAAAGAGTCTGAATAGACATTTCTCTAAAGAACTCTTGTATACTGTTTATGGGAACGCAAATTGGTGCTGCCATTATGAAAAACAGTATGGTGTCTTCTCAAAAAATTAAAAATAGAACTACCATCTGTTCCAGCAATCCCACTTCTAGGTACATGTAGATAAAAAGAAACTGAATTCAGGATCTCAAAGTGATATCTGCGCTTCTATGTTCCTTATAGCATTATTCTCAATAGCCAAGACATGGAAGCAACCTTAGTGTTTGTTGACAGATGACAGATAAAGAAACTGTAGTATATACATACAATTAAATATTGTTCAGCATCAAAAAGGATGGAAATTCTGCCATTTGCAACAACATAGATAGACCTGGAGAACATGATGCTAAGCGAAATAAGCCTGACCAGAAGAACAAATACTGTATTATTCCACATTTATAAGAAATCTAAAATAATCAAATTCATACATGCAGACAGTAGTATGGGGGTTACCATGTGTTGTGATAGGAAGAAAGAAAAGGGGAAGTGTTACTCAAAGGGTACAAAGCTTCAGTTATGCAAACTGATTAAGCTCCGGTGATCTACTATACAGGATAGTACTTACAGTTAACAATACTATATTGTATATTTTTAAAATTTGCTAACAAGTTAGGTCTTATACTAAGTGTTAAGAAAATAAATTAGTTAAATAAATAAATAACTTAAGGTGTTGGATGGATATATTTATAGTCTTGATTGTGATGATGGTTTCATGGATGTATAATTATTTCCTAATTCATCAAACTGTGCATATTTATTGTGTACAGTATTTCTTTGCCAATTGTATCCCAATAAGGTATGCTAGAAAAATCTGTGGTGAAAGGGAGACTGCAATAAATGGCACAGGAACAAACAATAAAAATAAAAAACGAAAGTATGAATTTATATCCTATATCAAACATAAAATATCAAACATAAAAATATCAAACATAAAAATCAATTTCAGCTAATTAAAGACCTAAATATTAAAAGCAAACTTTTATAGCCTTTCAAAAATACAAGAGAGCATCTGTTATGACCTTAAGAAAGCATGTCATTAAGATCTAAACCATAAAGGAAAAAATTAATAAAGTTTAAATCCCCTGCACAATAAATATTGTTTTCAAAAAACTTTTATTTTAGGTTCAGAAATATGTGGAGATTTATTACATAGATAAACTTATATCACAGGGATTTGCCATACAGATTTTTTTATCACCCAGGTATTAAACCCAGTATCCAAGAGTTGTCTCTCCTGTTTCCCATCCTCCACCCTCAAGTAGCCCCCAGTGTCTGTTGTACCCTTCTTTGTGTTCTTTAGTTCTCATCATTTAGCTACCACTTGTAAGTGAGAACATGCAGTATTTGGTTTTCCGTACCTGCACTGGTTTGCTAAGGATAATAGTCTCTAACCCTATCCATGTTCCCATTTTTTACAGCTAACATGATCTCATTTTTTACAGCTACATAGTATTCCACAGTATATGCATACCATATTTTCTTTATCCAATCTGTCACTGATGGACATTTGGGTTGATTCCATGTTTTTGCTATCGTGAACAGTGCTGCAATGGACATTTGTGTGCACGTGTCTTTATGGCAGAATGATTTATATTCCTCTGGGCATATACCAAGTAATGGGAATAGTGGGTTGAATGGTAGTTCTGCTTTTGGCTCTTTGAGGAATTGTCATACTGCGTTCCACAATGGGTGAACTAATTTACACTCCCACTAAGAGTGTATAAGTGCTCCCTTTTCTCTACAACCTCACCAGCATCTGTTATTTTTTGACATTCTAATAATATCCATTCTGACTGGCATGAGATGGTATCTCTATGTGGTTTTGATTTGCATTTCTCTAATGATCAGCAATACTGAGCTTTGTTTCATATGCTTCTTGGCCACATGTATGTCTTCTTTTGAAAAGTTTCTGTTCACGTACTTTGCCCACTTCTTAATGAGGTTGCTTGTTTCTTTCTTGAAAATTTAAGTTCCATATACATACTGGATATTAGATCTTTGATAGATGCATAGTTTGCAAATATTTTCTCCCATTGTATAGGATAGTATATAGTTTCTGTTGATAGTTTCTTTGCTGTGAAGAAGCTCTTTAATTAGATCCAACTTGTCAATTTTTGCTTTTGTTGTAATTGCTTTTGGTATCTATGTCATGAAATCTTTGCCTGTTCCTTTGTCTAGGATGGCATTGCCTAGCTTGTCTTCCAGGATTTTTATAGCTTTGTGTTTTACATTTGTTTTTAATCCATCTTAATTTTTATATATGGCGAAAGGAAGGGGTCCAACTTCAATCTTCTGCATATGGATAGCCAGTTATCCCAGCACTATTGATTGAAAAGGGAGTCTTCATTGCTTGTTTTTGTGAGCTTTGTTGAAGATCAGATGGTCATAGGTGTGTGGCCTAATTCCTGGCTCTCCATTTTGTTCCATTGGTCTACGTGCCTGTTTTTGTACCAGTATCATGCTGGTTTGGTTACTGTAGCCCTGTAATATAGTTTGAAGCTGGTAACTTGATGCCCCCAGCTTTATTCTTTTTGCTTAGAATTGCCTTGGTTATTCGGGCTCTATTTGGGTTCCATATGAATTTTAAAATAGTTTTGTTCTAGTTCTGTGAAGAATGCTGCTGGTAGTTTTATAGGAATAGCATTGAATCTGTAAATTGCTTTGGGCAGTATAGCCATTTTAACAATATTGACAGCTCCTATCCATGAGTCTGGATGTTTTTCCATTTGCCTGTGTCTTCTCTTTGAGCAATGGTTTGTAATTCTGACTGCAGAAATCTTTCACCTCCCTGGTTAGCTGCATTCTAAGGTATTTTATTCCTTTTGTAGCAACTGTGAATGGGATTGCCTTTCTGATTTGGCTTTCAGCTCGGCTGTTGCTGATGTGTAGGAACACTAGTAAATTTTGTACATTGACTTTGTATCTGACAACTTCACTGCAGTTGTTTAAAAGTTGAAGGAGCTTTTGGGCTGAGACTATAGGATTTTCTAGATATAGGATCATGTCTCTTGGAAAGAAGGATAGCATTCCTTTGGATGCTCTTTATTTCTTTCTCTTGCATGATTGCTCTGGCTAGGACTTCTAATACTATGTTGAACAAGAGTGGTGAGAGAGGGCATCCTTGTCTTGTGCCAGTTTTCAAGGGGAATTATTCCAGCTGTTGTCCATTCAGTACGTTATTGGCTGTGGGTCTGTCATATATGGCTCTTATTATTTTGGGGTATGTTCCTTTAATACCTAAGTTACAGAGTTTTTAACATGAAGGGATATTAAATTTTATAGAAAGCTTTTTCTGCGCCTATTGAGATAACCATGTTGTTTTTGTCTTTAGTCCTGTTTTTGTGATGAATCACATTTATTGATTTGCTTGTGTCAAACCAACCTTGCATCCTGGGGATGAAGCCTACTTACTTGATTCTGGTGTATTAGCTTTTTGCTGTGCTGCTGGATTTGTTCTGCAAGTATTGTGTTGGGGATTTTTGCATCTATGTTCATCCAAGATACTGGCCTGAAGTTTTCTTTTTTTGTTGTGTCTCTGCCAGGTTTTGGTATCAGGATGATGCTGGCATTGAAACAGAACATTTTCCCTGACCCCTTCATGGGTCTCAGAAAAGGGGTGCCTCACTCAGCACACAGCTCTTAAATAACCCCGTGTGGGAGGGGGAGCACGCAAGTGAGCAGGTGCAGGAACCGGGATGAATGCTTCTGGGTACCGGCAGAAGCAAAACTCTATGCAGTCCCATGGTTTTGGGTCTGGGGAGTACCCAAAACCCCTGAAGCCCCAGAGGGCATGTGTTACAGTGTCTTTTTAGCTTTGCCATCAATGGAAGGCTTAAGTGTTAAATAGCTCAAGTGTCCACACCCATGGCTCCTGAGCTCTTGTTCAGCATCCAGGAAGAATCAGGTTGCATGAACAAATTGGAGGGTGGTGAATATGGAGGATTTTATTGCTGATGAAAGTGGCTTGTAGTGGGAAGGGGAGGTGGAAAGGATATGAGGTGAGAAGGTGGTCTTTCCCTAGAGTCTTGCTCTCCCCAGCCAAACTCTTCTCTGATATTCCCCGTCAAGCCATCCCTCTGAAGTTAAGCTGCTTCTCTCCAATGTCTGGCTGCTTCTTCTCTTCTCTCCTTTTCTGCAGCTCCTCTGCCAGTGGAGCCTGTGGTTTTTATAGGTACAGAATGGGAGGGTAGGGCGGACCAGGGTGATTGTGGAAAAGGCAACATTGGAGCAGAAAAATGGGGATAGAAATTTCTCACTTTGGGAGACTGTTCAAGGCTTGAGGATGGGGCCCTCCCAGGGACTGCCCTCTTCTACCCAGTGTTTTCCTACCTCCTGTCCATATCAGTATCATAGAATGATTTGGAGAGGGGTCCCTTCCCCTCAATTTTTTGGAATAGTTTCTGTAGGAATAGTACCAGCTCTTCTTTGTACATTTGGTAGAATTCAGCTGTGAATTCATCAAGTGCTATGCCTTTTTTTTTTTTTTTTTTTTTTTTTTCGGTTGGTTGGCAGGCTATTAGACTGGAGCAAAAGTAATTGCAGTTTTTGCCATTGAAAGTAATGGCAAAAACTGCAATTAACCTGATATTCATTACTAATTCGATTTCAGAGCTCATTATTGGAGTGTTCAGGGAATCAATTTCTTCCTGGCTCAGTCTTGGGAGGTTGCATGTCTCTAGGAATTTATCTGTCTCTTCTAGGTTTTCTAGTTTGTGTGCATTGAGGTGATCATAGCAATTACTGATGGTTGTTTATATTTCTGTGGGGTCAGTGGTAGTATTCCCTTCATCATTTCTGATTACATTTATTTGGATCTTCTCTCTTTTCTACTTTAATAGTCTAGCTTGCAACATATCTTATTAATATTTTCAAAAACCCAACTCCTGGATTTGTTTATCTTTTAAATGGTTTTTTTGTGTGTCTTGATTTCCTTCAGTTCAGCTGTAATTTCAGTTATTTCTTGTCTTCTCCTAACTTTGGGGTTGATGTTTTTCTTGCTTCTCTAATTTTTTCTGTTGTGATGTTAGTTGTTAATTTGAGATCTTTCTAACTTTTTGATGTGGGCATTTAGCCCTATGAATTTCCCTCTTAACACTGCCTTAGCTATGTCCCAGAGATTCTGGTATATTTTAGCTCTGTTCTCCTTATTTTCAAATAACTTCTTGATTTCTGCCTTAATTTCATTATTTATCCAAAAGTCATTCCGGAGCATGTCGATTAATTTCATGAGCAATTTTCTTCATCTTGACTTCTATTTTTACATGGTCCAAGAGTGTGTTTGTTATGATTTCAGTTCTTTTGCATTTGCCAAGTATTCTTTTATATCCAATTATGCGGTCAATATTCAATTTTACGGTAGGTGCCATGTAGCAAAGAGAAGAATGTATAAAGGTCCTTTTTGACAAAGATCAAGAGCCAAGTCATAGGCTATGAGAAGATATTTGCTGTATAAATAATGTACAAAAAATTAATATCCAGAAGCTATTAAATTAAAACTAGTACAAATCAAGAAAATGCCAACAATATGAAAAAGACAAACTACAAAATAAGAAAAAGACAAAGAATAAGACCAACAATTCAAAGAAGAGAAACTTAAATACACAATAAATATGTAAAATGATATTAAGTTTCAACAAGTCATAAAGAAAATGCAAGTAAAAACAAGATAGATATTCAAAACCATCCAATTGGCAAATATTAAAGAGAATAAAAATACAAAAGGTTGGTGAGGAAGTGGAAGAAAAGTATTGCATACCTTGGTGGAGCATAAATTTATATAAACATTTGCAGTGTAATTTGGGAAAAATCTTATAAATCTGCAATTCCACTTCTAATTGTATACCTCAAGGAACTTCCAGTTCAAGTAGAAATGTATAAGAATTTTAATTCCAGAATTATGTATTATTTTGAAAAATTAAGTACAACTTAGATGCGCATCAAAAATAGAATGAATAAATGTTATATCTGTAGAAATATTCTACATAAGTAAAATAAATGCACTACAGCTGCATATATTAGCATTGATAAATCTCAAATATGTTGCACATAAAAGTAATTTGTAGGATTCACAGAGTATATAATTTTTATGTTTTTTAAATAATGTGGTATAGTATTACTTTTTATGGATGATTAAGTGAGCTAATAAATAAAAGGTACTTATAACAGTGTTTGACATACACTAAAGTACTCAATAAATATTGATTATATATATTGCAAATAAATAACATTGGCATAATAAGGACAAAACAAAATGCAATTTGGTGGCTCCATCTAAAAAAAGACACAAAAAAATTCAACTCTATTGGTGATGTGTACTTTCTTTTTAAAAAATCTAAAGGAAATATAGCAAGGTGCTAAGCTTTATTAAAGCTTGGTAACAGGTACATGATTTTTAAGTATATTGTATATACCATAAAATATATATACTACATAAATAAAAGTATATATACTATAATTTTTAACACATTTTAAATTTCCATAACTTAATAATAGATAAACTATTCTTTATGTTTAAATATGCTAGGAACACTTTTTGGAAAACTTTGTGAATAGAAAAAAATATTAAATAGCTGTATTTCAAAGCTTGAAGAATCAAAGCTATAAGTATCTATAAATCAACCTTTTGATTTTAAAGAACCCAGAGTTTTGAACCACTTTAAATGATATATGTAACTAGTTTTTAAATATTTTGGCAAACAATCAGCAAACCACCTCTCTTAATTCCAAAAAAACAGAGATCCACAATTAATTTCCCAATTTTATATAAAAATAGAGTTTATAAAAAATAGGTAAAATTGATATAAAGAAGGACCTCTCTTCTTTACCCCTTTCACTTTTTGTATGAGCGTGGTAGAACTTCAGGAGAATACAAAGTCATTCATACTTCAGGCTCCAAATTCCAATAGCATAGTTTTTTTTAATCATAAAAACAAAAAGATACAAAAAGTTAACATTTTTGCTTTTCTTACATTATTTTGACTTGCAATGGTAAGAAGAGAAAAAGAGCAAAATCTCATTTTGATGCTAATAGATGAAGTAGATACAATTAATTAAGTACAGTGTTTTTTTAGTTATTTAAAATACTCATGGGAAACATGTCAAGAGAAAGATAAAATCTAAAAAACATTGACTCCACGAAATTAAAGATGAAAAATGAGATAATAACACCAAAGTTACAATAAAAAGAGAGCTGAATAAATTACAAAAGGAAAAACAAAAAATTAATAATGTAATGGCAAAATTTAAAAAGTTAATATGAGAATCAGAAAACAGAATAATTAATACATCATAAGACCGAAATAGTGTTATGTAGGTCAAATATGAAAAAGTCTCCCAAAATAGAAATAGAGATGAAAATCACTCAAGAGAAATGATACACAGAAAAATTCACTGTATGCATGACTAATGCAGTTAGAGCAGAGATCATAATGAGATGAAGGGTAGCACATATAATATATTAAATAAAGAAAAAAATCTGATGATGAAGAAAACCTAAATATTTAAAGGAATATCTTGTATAAATATAAAAAGCATATTATATTATACCAATATTATTCATAATAGACAAAATGTAAAAACAACCTATGTCCATCAACTGAATGGTAAACAAAATGTGATATGTTCACACACAAAATGTTATTTTGTCATAAAAAGAAATAATGTAATGATATCTGCTATAACATGAATAAACTTCAAAAATACTGTGCTAATGAAAGAAATCAGTCACAAAAGACCACATATTCCATAATTTCATTTGTTATGTCCAAAATAGACAAATCCCATACAGAAGATAAATGGTAGCCACTAGCTGGTGAAAAAAGAATGATAAGTGACTGCCGATACGTACAGGTTTCTTTTTGGAGTCATAAAAATGTTCCAAAATCAGTGCAGATGATTGCACAACTGTGTATATATTAAAAGTTACTGAATTGTACACTTTAAAATGGCGACTGTCATGGTTTTTTGAAAATATCTCTATGAAGTTATTGTTAAAAAAAAAAAAAAAAAAACTACAGAAATCCAGGCATGTCCATGTAGGTATGTGCAGGCGCACACACACACACGCACACTCACAGAGACAAATGAGTTATTTACAGAGTAGGATTAGGCAACATGCCAAGTGTACTTTTTTTTTGAGATGAAATCTCGCTCTGTCACCCAGGCTGGAGTGCAATGGCACAATTTTGGCTCACTGCAACCTACGCCTCCCGGGTTCAAGCGATTCTCGTGCCTCAGCTCCTGAGTAACTGGGATTACAGGCGTGTGCCCACACATCCCGCTAATTGTTTGTGTATTTTTAGTAGAGATGGGGTTTTGCCATGTTGGCCAGGCTGGTCTCAAACTCCTGACCTCAGATGATCTACCCGTCTCAGTCTCCCAAAGTGCTGGGATTACAGGCGTAAGTCACTGTGCCCAGCAGCCAAGTGCTCTTAAGCAGAAATAAATGTCAAAAGAAAAACAATGAAGTAATATTTTTGGAAAATACATACTCAGCAATGCTATCCCCATTCATAAACAACATAATAATAATTTCAGGGCTGGGTGCAGTGGCTCAAGCCTGTAATCTCAGCTCTTTGGGAGGCCAAGGTAGGCAAATCACCTGAGGTCAGGAGTTCAAGACCAGCCTGGCCAACATAGTGAAACCCCATCTCTACTAAAAATACAAAAATAGGCTGGCATGGTGGCACATGCCTGTAAGCCCAGCTTCTCGGGAGGCTAAGACAGGAGAATTGCATGAATCCGGGAGGCGGAGGTTGCAGTGAGCCAAAATGGCACCACTGCATTGCATCCTGGGTGACAGAGCAAGACTCATCTCAAAAATATAAAATAAAATAAAATAAAATAAAATAAAATAAAAATTTCAAGTAAACAGATGTCCCAAAAGGACATAACCTACATATCAACTTTGAAAAAGAAAAACTCACACACATTACAACTAAGAGACAAATACAAATATGAAAATGGCAAAGACAAAAGGTGAATAGATGACAGAGGTAAATTACAAAAATATAATTACACAGAAATATGAATATTTTTAAAAAGAAAACAAAGTTGTCTCTTTCTGCCTAGAATCAGTGTTTACCAAGAAATTAATATAAAACAACTAAGAAGCTATTAAATAATAAACAATTCAGTAATGTAGCCAGATAAGACTTAAATGTCAATATATAAATACCTACAGATTTTATTTGGAGACTATCTTATTACATCAGTGAGTATGCCTATCCCTGCGACTAAAATACAAAACGAAAACAACTCTACACTGCCTTAATTACTGTAACTCTCTAGTTAGCCCTAACAGCTGGTAGAGCAACATGTCTAAGAAGGCACTTTAATATTAATCTTGTCTCCAACAACCTGACAAACATTCCTGTTATTTCTGATAATCTGCCTGTAGACACTTCGATTTCTTATGGAAACAATTATATCATCTGTAAAATAAATGCAAATTGAAATCCTCTTTTTAATCTTTATGGCTATAATTCATATTTCTATTAACTGTGTTCTTCAGATCTTTGATATTCTTTCTGAATTTTGTCTGCTTGATCTATTAATACTCTAAAGAGGTATGTTTAATTTTTTATTGTAGCTTAATCAATTTTTGCTCCACATATTAAGTCTACTTTATTAGTTGCATACACTCAAATATGAAGGAATAATAAATACTCTGAGGCATACAGACTTCAGAAGCTTTGACATGCAGACTTCCGTTAAAACAATTTTTGATTAAAGACTTAAAAAGAGAAGAGATAAATATAGAATGTGTAGCAAAAAGTATATCAAGAGATACGGACATGGGGCTGATAAAATACCTTGGTGAATTTGTTATCTTTGTAAAAATTGCAATGACCAAAGAAAAATGCATATCCATAATAACCAAGAATAGAAAGTCTAGAGAATATCAAAACACTGTGGTTTTATACAAGAATTCAAAAAAAAAAGTTACAGAATGCTAAAATGCTTATCTTATAGGAGGGGGATATCAGTATGTTTCCACCTCCAAAAAAACTATAAAAGGCTTAAAAACAAACATATAAAAAGTAAAAATATAAAATAAAAAATTAAAATAGTAGAAATTGATTCAAAGATATGAATAATAACACCAAAAATAAATGGATTCAACTCATCATTAATCACAAAAATTTACAGATTAGGAAAAAGCAAAATCAAAGTCTTCTATTTTTAAGAGATATGCCTATAATAATAGAGCCCACAAAGACTGTAAGGATGAAGGAAGACACATCAGGCAAATGCTAATCAAATGAAACAGGTGTAATTATATTTATATCAGTTATAGACTTTGAGACCAAAAATGTGTCATTAATGACATCACTATAAATCATCAATATAATAATTTGGTGATGTCAAATCACCCAAAAAATGCAAAAAGTTAAACACATATAATCATCAATAGCTTTTCTTTTACATCAATAGAGGTTTTACATTCAACAGAAAATGTAATGGTTGAAAAATACCATTCTGAATAACAAACTAATAAAAATTTCCAACCAGAAATAAACTAAATAAATCTTTAATTTACAAAACTACAAAATCTATTTTAGGTCATAAAAGAAGATGTAACTATACATGATAAATAGATTGCTAAGGAACATTCTAAATTTTAACACTTAAAAAAATATATGTTCTCCTCAGATTAATCTTTTAAATTAACAAAACTCCAATCAGAATTATAGACACATAGAAGAGAGAAGTGAGGAATCAAAGACCTTGTTCCGATGGAGTTTGCATTCTATTAATAGATGAGAAAACCAATAATAATCACACAAATAAGACATTTTAAGAGAGTGGTATATGCTATGAAGATAGCAAGGTAATGTTTTGGAATAGGTGTTACAAATTGCTGCCCGCAGACCAAATCTGGTCCACAGTCTGTTTTTGTAGATAGTTTATGATAACACAGCTACCACCAATCATTTACAAATTGTCTATGGTTGCCTGTCTGCTACATTGGCAGAGTTTAGTAGGAACAATAGAGACCATCTGGCCTGTCATGCCTAAAATATCTATTATTTGGCCCTATACAGCAAAGCTTACCAATCCGTATTATAGGTTCAAAGAAGGTTGCTTTACAAAAGGCACACAAAAGGAAATAACATCTGAAATTATAAATGAAAAATGAGAAGCAAGTCATGTAAACAATCAGTGAAAAAGTTCCTGGCCAAACACACACACACACACACAGAGAGAGAGACAGAGACAGAGACAGAGACAGCGACAGAGACAGAGACAGAGAGCGAGCGCAAAGACAAATGAAAATGAGGTTGCGCTGTTTGAGGAAAAAAAAATAATTCCACTGTGCTTAGAATGATTTTTGGAGGGTTGTAAGAGACAAAGTCAGAAAGTAGGTAAGGGCCACATCATGGAAAACCATGAGAAGACCTCAAGCTGGGGAATGAGATGGTCTGATTTTTAATTTTTAAATGTCACCCTGGTGGCAGATTGGAAAAAGTCTGAAGAAAATCAAAACTGAAAATGGGAAAACTACTCAAGGAGGCGTCTAAAAAGGACCAGACTCAAAATGACAGTGCCTTGGACAGGGTGGGAGAAGTAGAACAAAGATATATATCTTTGGGATATATTGTATAAGGAAATCCAACTGAACTACTAAACACCCTCACAAAGTAAGAGGAGGAAAGAAAGGTATCAGAGAATGGGACTCAAAGAAGGTTTTCCAATCAGGAATCAAAGGCTTTCAGATATTTGACAAAAGTAAGTATATAGGCATTATGTACATTTACTGAAATGAGGAAGTCGAGTAAAGAATGAAATTTTGGAAAATGAGGAAAAATCAAGAGTTCTGTTTTGAAAATATTGAATATGACTTTCTAATAAAATATCTAAATGATGATATCAAACAAAGTCAGAGAAATCAGTCTGCAGCTCAGAAAAGTGATCAAAACTACACGTTTTGGAACGTCAAAATTTAGATGCTACTTAAAACTATGGGAACTGATAAGGTCAAGTGGGGAAAAAAGTAAAAAAGACTAAAACGGTGCAGTCAGTGACAGAGTAGGAAAAATTGGAAAGTATGATAAGAAAGTCAAGAAATAGACTGTTTCAACTGTTCGATTCTGTGGGATGCTTCCTTAGAAAAGCAATGTCTATGGAGTTGTGGGGATTGAAGAGGAAATGGGTGGTACACATTTGGTGACAAGTTTAGGCAACTATTTTGGGAAGGGTTGATCTGAAAGAAAATACAGAAATGGTGCTATAGTTGGAGAAGTACAAGGGGAGTAGAAAAATTTTATTTTTAACATAAGATATATTAAAACATGTATATGTGTGTGCTAAGGAAATTGGTCCAGTAGAGTCTAAGCAATTGTTGATAAGGGAGAAATGGAAGAGCAAAGGCCCTTATAGTGTTAAAGGAATAAAATTTAGAGCAAAACAATTTAAAAATAGGCTTTTGTTAGGAACAGAGGCATTCTTTCCTTGATAATAAAGGCAGAGAAAATAAGTATAAGTGCAAAAAAGTGTGTTGATTGTGGCGGTGAAAAAAAATGGGGATATTCCCATCTATTTGCTTATATTTTCTCAATGAAGTAGGAGGTAAAATTATTAGCTCATGCAGATAAAGGTTTGAGAATAGAGATGAAATTTTAAAACACTTATTTGGAGAGTATTAAAAGGGAAATGCAGGAAAACTACCAGGTAGTTTTGCATTTTCCTTTGATAAAGTTCAAGACCAACCAGTAAACACAGCTATATGATTTTTTCCCCCCAGCAATGTGAGGGTGAAGAAAGTCAGACACAGAGTAGTGAAGAGTTGGGTTAACCAGAGTCTGAGTTTTGCTACACAAATAGATAGAAGAAACAAGAGTGGGAAGAAAATATGCAGTATTAGCTAAGGACTGATAACTATAATGGACCATAAAACCTCACGTGGTTAAGGGTATAAAAGAAGACAGCAGGGCACTAGGAAAGGGTGAAAATGAGAAAACAAGTAGGGTTAATCAATAACAAATTTCAATGAGTTTGAATAATTATGGCATGGGTACTTAGTGAGCAAGAAGGACTAAAGGTGGTAAGATATTTGAATTTGATATTTCATAGGTAATGTTATTAATGACAAGGTATAGGGTAATACCATTGTTATACCCTAGTGCACGGGTCAGGAAACCCATAAAATTTTTGAAGAAAGAAAGAATAAAACCCCAGAATCAATGAGCATATATAATTCCCAATTTTGCTTTCTAAATATTATTCTCCAATATAAGAAACCATGGCATCTTGGGGAAATGGGAACTAGTTGATACCAGGGCTGGAAGACAGAAAGTACAAGGTAAGCCTGAAATATCTTGTAGTGCCAGAAAATAAGGATGCACTCAACAAATGATGGAGTCATGTTAAAAAACACAGAAGCCAAACTGAGGGGGAGTCTTAATGACCAGATCTGGAACAATTTGAGCTATAAAATAAATAATGAAAGTAATTTCATATATATCATAAAATTAAATAGATATCCATGAGTCCATACTGATATAAATAAATAATTAAACAAATTAATGAGGAGGGAGAAGGAACAGCTCTCCCTTACAGTTAACAGATGTAAAAGAAATTATGAAATAGAAAATCATCATTTGGTAAACACATTAATAATAATTCTTTCATATAAGAATAATCAATGTATGGTAAAAGTTCCCTTTTCCAGCTTCCAAAGCCTGTCCTCATTTGTTGGTTCATGGTCCCTTCCCTCACATCTCTCCACTTGCTTCCATCATCACATCTTCTACTACTGTAGTCAAATTTCCTCCGCTTCCCTTTCATAAGAATACTTGTTATTATACTGAGTACACCAGGATAGTCCAGAATAGTCTCTCTCAAAATCCTTAGTTTAAGCATATATGCTAACTTCCTCTTATCTTTTAAGGTGAGTATGTATCACAGGTTCTTGGGAAGATGTAGACATCTTTGGGGATGCATTACTCACCCTAACACAGAGTATCAGTAGATAAATAAATGACTGGAAAACTAATACAATTTAGTAACCATTTTCTCTAGGTAGAGAAATTAGTAATTTTTATTTTTATTTATCTCTTTTCTAGAACGAACATGCAGTATTTCTATCGGGTCAAAAAAAAAATGTAAACCAGTGTTCAGAGAGTTTCTTTGTTTTAATCCTTGATCTTCAACATGTTTTTCACATGATGTATACCTACATATTAAATAGATTGATATACAGATGACCCTATACAACACAGGTTTGAACTATGCAAGTCCACTCATATGTGAATTTTCTTCCACATGTGCCACCTCTGAGACAGGAAGACCAACCCCTCCTCTTCCTCATCCTCAGTCTACTCAACATGATGATGCTGAGAATGAAGACCTTTATGATGATCCATTTCCACTTCTACTTCTAGTAAACATAGTTTCTCTTCCTTATGACTTTCTTAATATATTTTCTTTTCTCTAGCTTACTTGACTGTAAGAATACAGTATATAATGCATATAACATACAAAATATATGTGAATCAACTGTTTATGTTATTGGTAAGGTTTCTGGCCAATAGTATCCTATTAGCAGTTAAGTTCAGGGAGAGTAAAAAGATATATGCAGATTTTCGACTACATGCAGGGTTGGTGCCTCTATATCCCATGGGGTTCAAGGGTCAACTGTATTTATGTTTCTTTCCAAAAATGGCATATTTCATTCCTAATACACAAACTTCTCAGATATAGGCTAACAAAAACATACAAGATAATCAGTCTCTCATCCTAGTCTTACATGACCAGAATATGCCCAGGGTTAAGTTTCAACGTGCAGAAGTTGATTTTTTTAAGGTTGTTTAGTCAATACTGGTCTAGCAGCCATAGTGCAAAAAAGTGTCTGCTATTTACTACAAGAACAAATTATATACTAAATTAAGCTGATGAGTAAAACACATTGCATGAAAAAGGAGTTTAAGCAAAAAAATATATATAAAGAGAAAAGGCTTTCAACGTATACAAGATGTTTAAAGAAGTCAGATATTAAAAACTAATGATGAGCTGGAAAGTGACGACTAAAAATGTATATGCATAAAAAGACATTTTGAAAGAGAACTTAAACTGAGAAGAAAGTTTCTGAGTACATTATATGCTTGGAATGATGAACAGCAAGTAGCGAATATTTAAGATTTGCTTTACTCTTGCAACAAAATCTGCAGGAAATAATGTATTTTTTAAGAAGATAGTAACCAGTGATAAAAAATCATCAAGGTATATATTGGAAATATCTTTATATCTGAGATGCAAGATGGCAGGCATGTTAGGATAACAAATAAAAATAAGCCTGATTTGCATATGCTATATCAATGGCACTACTCATGTAAATTTCAACTAATTGGAAACAAGAATCTTAGATATAAATTTTGAATTGTTTCTGAAATTTTATATTTGAATTTTTTGAGAAACAAACTGCAGCTTAATAATTTGCTTTTTCACTGAGTTACTGTTTCCATTTTAATTTAGCATCATCTATACCATTTAAGGAGATCTTGGTTGTAATCTCCCATGTAACAACCAAGTTATTTTATGCAAGTTAATTAAGTTCAATGAGACCCAGTGGTACAACAGGGATAAAACCACCTATGTCATAGGATTACTCTGTGAATTAAACATAATTATGTGAGTGTGTATTTGGCTTAGAGAAGACTGTCTGATAAAATAAAGGCATTCGATAAAGTTATTATACTTCCTTATTCACTGTAGTGATTTCTGAATGAATTCTGAAGGATTTCAAAAGTTAGATTCTCGTATGTATATTTATATTCATATGTTTGTTAATAAACATATGTTTATGATCTTACAGTCAGCCATCCTGAGGAGTCTGTAAAGCATACATACAGACTTTGACAACAATATCAGGAGTCCAAAAACGTTTAAACAATGATACGATTATAAATATAAGTATATGAAAACTTAGACTATTGTTTAGTAAATGATAAAAACCCATGTGAATAAAAGCACAAATATTTTAATAGTCTCAGTGTGCCGTAGTGATATTTTACAGATAGCTCTAGGAACATACCTCAAAAAATAAACCAAAAATAGTCTCTTTTATGCCCTATTGCCCTCACCAAGCTACTTTACATACTGAAAGCAGGCTGATTATTTTAAAAGCAAAATGTAACATTTTTCTCTCCTCTAAATATCCTTCAATGGCATCCTATTTTTCTTATGATAAAGACCATATCTTACATGTTCTATAAAGCACAGCATTGTTTGGATCTTGCAGATCTCGTAAGCTTCCTATTTTTGCTTTGTATATTCTAGGTGTTTCAGTGTTGGTTTTCTTTTAGTAACTCAAACATTCCATGTTCTTTCTAGCCACAAATCTTTGTACATGCTGTCCCTTTTGGTTTCACTTCTTCCTATCTATCCTCATACTATCACATCTTATCAAGTCATTTCTTCAAATCAAAACTCAATCATTCCCTTACCTCAACTACTCCCTATCCCACAAATTAGGTCAGGCCCTCTTGTAATATATTCCCTAAGCTCTATAAAGTTTGGGAATACATTCCCAAAACTCTACAATTCTCATTCAGAGTTCTTATGAAAATCACACCTAAGAAAATCATATAACTGGTTTAATATTTATTTTCTCTACTAGCGTATAAGCTTCAATAGAGGAAAAACCATTTTGTTCACTTTGTTATCCAGAGTCTAACAAAGTAGCTAGTCAATAAATACATGTAGAATGAATAAACACAAGTCAGTAAATGCAAGTAAATGACAGTCTCTCCAAGCTCTAACAGTCAAATCCTCCAGAAAGTAATTTAATGAGAAAAAATATGTCACACTTGGGAATACTGAAATTATTAGAAATTATTAATATAAAATTGTTTTGTATGTAAATATTTAATAAATACTAATTTTTCCTTGTTTGCTCAATTGTACTATCCATGTTTAAAATTACTGAACCTGAAACATTTAAAACAATTTCAAAAATAAAATCTATTGCACAAGTTTTGCAGGTTCAACATTTGCTGGATATCATATCATAGCAAAAAACACAGTTGTAATCCAGACTCTGAAAACTACTAATTGTCTGACCTAAATACACATTTAAATTCATTCAGTCTTACAAATAAATTTTTTACATAAATAAATAAAAAAGAATAGATGATTATCACCAATGCCATACATTAATTCTTCTAATTTATGGGATTTTTAATAATATGCCATGACCTATCAGAAGTCACCTTTTTTTTTTACTTCATAGTAGCTCAAAATCACTAAACTTTCAATTATCCTGCAATGATGAATGGTCATCTATTTAGTTTCATTTGAAAGAAATGTTCAACAGGTTAAGAAAACAAACCTTGAAATTCATTTTTCTTCAAATAAAAAACTGATGCTTAAAGTTTTTCAATGATATAATAGTATTACCTTATGTCCATAATAAACTTAAAGCAACTTTTACTTGATAATCTACAATATGATCTTCAGACATTTTTGCTCAAGTACCCTAACAATAAAAATGCTTGCACATACAGCTACAATAAATGTATATTCACTTATTTATTAATAATTTATATGAGTCTACTAGCATTAAACATAACTGAAGGTCTGTTATGAGTCATACAGATTTCTAAGTATGGAAATCCAATAAAACAAGGTCCTGTGTTCAAAGAATTTCTTTAAGTAAAATTTCATTTTACTTAAAAACCTAAATTCAAATTAAAAACAGAAAACAACTGAGATAATTGTATACTATGTAAGTGTTAGGATGGAAATAAAAGGTTTGTGATATCTGGAGAAGTCACTTTCGTTAGGGTTGGAATATTAGCTGGGGATAGAGTACTTGAAAGAGAAAAGTAGTAAACGCTATAATCTATCGTAAAGTTTGAGATATCTAAGGAAAAGTAAATTAAGTAATTAAAGACATACAAATAAAATGACTTGCCATATGTCTTAGTCTGTTTTGTGCTGCTATAACAGAATGCTACAAAATATCACATACTGGACAATTTATAATAAATAGAAATGTATGGGGTCACAGTTTTGAAGGCTGGGAAGTAAAACACCAAACAGCTGGCATCTGGTGAGGGCCTTCTTGCTGTGTCATCCCACGGCAGAAGGCCAAAGGACAAGAGAGAACAAGAGGGGACTGAACTTGCCTTTCAATAACAGCACAAATCTCACCTATGAGGGTGGAGTTTTCAAGGCCTAGTCACCTCTTAAAAGTCCCGATCCCAGCACTTTGGGAGGCCAAGAAGGGCAGATCATGAGGTCAGGAAATCAAGTCCATCCTGGCTAACACGGTGAAACCCCGTCTCTACTAAAAATACAAAAACAAAATAAGCCGGGCATGGTGGCAGGCACCTGTAGTCCCAGCTACTCAGGAGGCTGAGGCAGGAGAATGGCGTGAACTCGGGGGCGAAGCTTGCAGATAGGGCCACTGCACTCCAGCCTGGGCAACAGAGCAAGACTCCATCTCAAAAAAAAAAAAAAAAAAAAAAAAAGGTCCCATGTCTTAATACTGTTAAAATGTCAATTAAATTTCAGCATGAGTTTTGGAGGCAACAAGCATTCAAACCATAGTACCATATAAATTCCCAAATTATCAGGAACTTAATCTTATACTCCATCTTGTTCATAGATTTAGTGGCATATTCTAATACAAGTATGGGAGCCAGTGGATGCAGTTAGAGTTACAGCTTGTTTGGATATCTATTAAAGTAGGAATTTCTTACTATTCTTCCTGTTTGTAATCTAAGTGAATATTCTAAAAGTGTATTTTTAAATTTGAACCTTAAGGTAATTTATTGGAATGAATGCCTTTCAGAAAAACTCAGTTGAATGAAATTCTATAATGGAATTACATAAAATATTTATATCAATTTTGGGAAGTTACGATATCTTTGGATGAAGATTTCTTATTTGAAAAAACGGTACGATTTTTTAATTGTTTAGATCCTCTTATTTCCTTCAGCATAATGCTTTTATTCTATTCATATAAAAACTTTTTGCTTACCCATACCACTAATTTCCACTTCTTTAATGGTTAAGAGGGTTGAAACCTGCCTTTACTATTTCCTGTGTGATCTTATACAAATTAGCTCAGCTTTCTCTATCTCTGTTTTCTTATCTATAAAATGGGAATAATAAGCACACCCTTCCCATTTGAGTATTACATAAGCTAATACATATAAAAAGCTGAGAACAGTCTAGTACAGTAAGTTCTCAATAAGTGTTAACTAGTATGATCGTTATTTTAAATTCTGGTGGTTGTTCTTTACCAGTTTGGGAAAAATTATGTTTTATTTACTAAATGCTAATAATGAGCTATATATCTATAAGAAAAAAATTCACAGTAAGAATACTATGCATGTTATGACCTCTATGACATAAAATCATTCTCAGGACATGATGCAGAGATTTATTTAGAAGGCAGGCAGTCCTTTCAGTAGGCCATTCAACATTTTATACACAAATAAAGAACTATTTACCTCTGGCTCAAGGCAGACACAGCCCCACACTAGGGTACATGGCTTAGTGAGAAAAGTACAGCATATCAGCTCTCAATCTTGCTCTCAGCTGAGTACCCTTACAAAGCATACACACTACACAACTCAACTTGGGGGACCCGGTAGGAGGTTTATGGACATTTTTATTTCCTTCCTTAAACTTTTTCTTGTATTATTTTTACAGTGAGTCTATGATTTTTTTTCCTTTTAGCTATTTTAAATTTTCTTAGAATCATGTTTATTATCCTTCATTTTGGATATGCTAAAAGAGTAAATAATTCTGAAATAAAAATCTAAAAGTACGGGGATATAGGCTTCAGAAAATTTAATAAAAACAGTGATGAATCAAAGAACAAGGTCAAAATGTCAAAAACGTGACTCATTTATGTCTTGTCAGATACTGTTCAACCCATCATGTCTGCAATCTGTTAAATATAAGAATTTAGATTCTTGGTTTTTATTAAGGTCACTCTGCCCCATTTGCAAAGGAAACAGCCAGATCCTACTTAAATAGCAATTTATATCCAATGGTTAAAAAGTAATATAAAACATTCACTAACAATATGTTCAGTTTAAAACCGGAAAAATATTTTATTCAGTTGTAGAAAACCAGGATAATAATTAGTTTCATTGTTTTCTATTACATATTATTGTAAGTAATTAAACTGACATACTATTTTAAGTCATCTTTTTCAACTTAAATTTCCTACTCTCAAAATAGGTAGTTTTATTATTACTACAAAATTCCACCATGAACTCTAAATGAAAGAAACTCTAAAAAAAGAAATTCAATATAAAACAGTAATTTTTTAAAGAGTAAAAGATGAAATAAAATGTGTTCAACTACTTGGAACTATATTAAAACACAATAATTAGTGGTGTGAGCATTGCAAATTACACGTATTTAAAGAATTAGCAAATTCTACATTTTGAAATATATCATCTATATAGCATTTCCATAGTCTAGTCTTTCATTTTAAGGTTTTCTGTGTTAAAATTGTTATTACAATTAAAAGAAAGCATTTAAGGAAAGAAAAAAACAGTAGTACTTTGTGTGACTACTACTTTTTGTATTTACTAAGAATATATTGAGTAATTCAATGTTTACAAGGGCCAAATTAGTTAACACTGAATGTTTTTCCTCTTTTGTGAGGCATGCTTTGGTTTTTGGTTTTAAAGTGAACTTTGAAAAACTACTAAGTAAATAGAGTACAACTGGTGACATATTGCTTTCAGTTAAGTTAATACCACATTGCACTCAATTGCTTTAAGTTACAATGTGGACTTGCATCTTAAATTTCGATCTAATCTTGAAAATTAGAATAGTTTCTATTAACATTATTACAAGAGTTATTGTCCTTTTCTTTTTTAAGCATTATTTCCTTTCAAATATTAAGCTTTAAAGGTCTCACAACAATCCCAAGAGTGCCACCTAGTGTTTTATGGTTATGCTTTTGATATTTTAAAAGAACACAGGGGTCCTATATAATCTAGAGAAGAGTTGTCCAATAAGGTCACCACTACCATATGTGGCTATTGACTAGTTGAAAAGTGACTGATTTGAATTAAAATGTGATGTAAGTATGGAATGTAAACTTTGTTTCAAACAGCAGTACAAAAAAAGTAAGATATCTCATTAATGATTTAATGACTTTTAAAACTGATTACACATTAAAATGAAAAAATTTTAGATATGTTAAGCTAAAAAAACTTTTATTAACATTTATTTTACTCATTTTCTATAACTTTTTAAAGGAAGCTACTAGAAAATTTTAAATTACATATGTGGCTCACATCATATTTGTATTGGACAACATTGATATAGAAGAAAACTTATGTTAGTCTTCAATATAAAAGTGTTAGACATTAGTATATTTGTAATAAACAGAGATTATATAATGTGTTCATAATGGTAACTAGTTACTTCTTTGGCAAATAAAAGAAACTAAAGGCTCAAAAATATAGAAGAGGAATTTCTAATTTTAAAAAATCAAACAAAAAATATATTCCTATAAAATAAATCCAGGATATTTTAAATAAGAAAAACAAAAATCATGTGGAAAAGCTAGAGAATGAAGACAATTTAAATGACACAGTAATTGGACAGTCTGAGCATCAGTGGGAATAATAATTGCACATGGATTAAAACATGTATGAATCTATAAGCTCATTAGTGACAAAAACTAATTGTCATTTTTGAAAGATATTGAATGAACTTTTTATTTTAAATAAATACATACATGCATAAAAGTAAGTAAAGGAAATAAAAAATACAGGGAAAAACTATAGCTTTTATTATGCCTTTCCTGTGCGAACTGTAGCAATAAGTAACCAAACAGCTGATGAAAGAAAATTTGTTTTTACCTAAGTATTCAAAACAAAACATGAAGAAGAAATTGGAATATTATAACTTTTCTTTTTTCTTTCTTTTTTTTTTTTTTGAGTTTCGCTCTTGTTGCCCAGGCTGGAGTGCAATGGCGCGATCTCGGCTCTCCACAACCTCCACCTCCCAGGATCAAGCAATTCTCCTGCCTCAGCCTCCCATGTAGCTGGGATTACAGGCATGCACTACCACGCCCAGCTAATTTTGCATTCTTAGTAGAGACAGGGTTTCTCCGTGTTGGTCAGGCTGGTCTCGAACTCCCCACCTCAGGTGATTCACCTGCCTCAGCCTCCCAAAGTGTTGGGATTACAGGTGTGAGCCACTGTACCCAGTGGAATATTATATCTTTTCAATCTTCATCAATTAAAATCTAAACATTGAGCATCAGTGTGTGCCAAGAACATAAGAGACACCAATAGACATGATATGGCTCTTCTAGACAAAGAAAACCAAACCATCTACAATTATTATTTTCTCCAAAATCAAATACAAATTTGATTAAGCCTCTAAATCAGGGTTTCTCAACCTCAATAGTGTTGATATTTTTGGCCACATAAGTCTTTGTTCTGGGAAGGTTGTCCTTTTCATTGCAGGATATTTACCAGCATCCCTAGCCTCTACCCCTGAGACGCCCATGGCACCCACGTCCCACTCCCCAGTTGCGACAAACAAAAATGCCTCCAAACACTGTCAAATGTGTCATAAAGGGCAAAAATGCCTTAACAAAATTTGGGATTTTATTTGCCACATTCTCAATAAAATTTTTTAAAATTAAGAATAGCTAAAAAACATTTTGTGGATTGGAGGAGGGTGAGGATCTGAAAACTACCTATCAAGTACTATGCTTATTACCTGGAAGATGAAATAATCTGCTCACCAAACCCCCACAACATGCAATTTACCTATATAACAGGCTGCACATGCAGCCCTGAACCTAAAATTAAAGTTAAAAAATAAAAATTACTTTAAAAAGCAACTAAGAACATAATTACGTTTTTAAAGATAAAACCGGAATTCATAAATTCTGTAAAAAATAATAATTTAAAAATCTTCTAGCAAATGTGGGCAAAACAAGAGCAAACAGTATATAAGAGAAGGAAATTATTAAACACAAAATCTGAAATTGATGAACTAAAAAACATGATCCACAGAAAAGATAAATAAAACCAAAAGCTGACGTTATGAAATAGCAAAACATAAATAAAAATAACCACCAATTAAAAAGCACTAGACCCAAAAATTTTTGTTGAAATACTTAATTTTTATTTAAAGATTTAACTATTCCCGTTTTAAAAGGAGATATAGCATTGTTCCAAATTCATTTTTAAAAGCTATTACCACAATTGCAAATAGAATGGAAATTTTCTTTTTTTTTTTTTTAGATGGAGTCTCGCTCTGTCACCCAGGCTGGACTGCAGTGGTGCAGTCTCGGCTCACTGCAAGCTCTGCCTCCCAGGTTCATGACATTCTCCCACCTCAGTCTCCTGAGTAGCTGGGACTACAGGTGCCTGCCACCACACCCGGCTAATTTTGTTTTTGTTTTTTATTTTTAGTAGAGATGGGGTTTCACCACATTAGCCAGGATGGTCTCCATCTCCTGACCTCGTGATCCACCCTTCTTGGCCTCCCAAAGTGCTGGGATTACAGGTGTGAGCCACCGTGCTCGGCCAGAAAATAATTTTTAAAAACTGCAGTCATAGGTCATTTATTTAGAAAAAAATAACATACAAAAAAGACAGACCATCTTCATTCATACTAAAAATATTCTAAATTAAAATATAAACAACTAATATTTAGCAGTATCCAAATACTAATATGCCATGACTAAGTTTGGTTTAGCCCAGAATGAAAAGATGTTTAACATGAGAAAATCTACTAATGTAACTTAGTATTTAATAAGGAAAAATAAAGTTATTCATGATATAACCTTGTCACAAAATATAATAGGAATTTGCTTAATTTGATTCAAGGAATATTCCATAAATTATAATAAACATCCTACCTAATAAGGATATCTATTATCATCACTGTGATTCAGCCCAGAAATAGAGGTCTCAACATCCCAATAAGGGGGAAAAATATTGAAAAAGGAATAAAACTGTGCTTATTTGCATGTAATATAATTAACTGCATTTAAAATCCAAGCAAATCTACAAACAGAATTTAGTAAGCGTTCACCAAAGTGAATGAATATAAGATCAATATACTAAAATGAATTTTATTTTTATATGTCAGAGTAGGAAACAAAAGTTTGAAAAATACAATTTAAAATAGCAACAAAAAACTGAAAAAAAAGATAAATTTTGCACACCCAACAAATCATTTTCAAGGCACGAACACATAAAATCAAGTTCAACATTATTAGTCATTTCAGAAATACAAAACAAAACCACAAAATGCCACTACACACACTCTAGAATGTCTATGATCAAAGAGACAGACAATGTTGTATTGATGAGGACATCAAGGAATGAAATTTCTAGTATCAAAATTTTCTAGTATAAATTTTAAAATGTTACCAACGTTCTGGAAAACCATTTGGCAGTTTCTAAAATGGTTAAGCAAAAACTTATCATACGACCAAACTATACACTGCTAGGAATATATCCAAGGAAAATAAAAACATATGTTCACATAAAGACCCTATGAATGTTCATTCACTGCAGCATTTTTCTTAATAGACAAAACCTAGAAAAAATCCCAAAGTCCATGAACTTCCGTATGGACAAAAAAGATAGTAGATTCACACAATATATACCATTAACTAAACTAAAAATACTAAAATCGCGATACTAACAAAGTAAAATAGAAATTTCTGATAATCATATAAATTAAGGCAGGAAATGCACTGGACATAAACACCCTTTTCTGATAAAAAATGTACAGCAAAGTAGGAATAGAAGGCAATTTCCTTAACCTGATAAAGACAGTTAGCAAAAACCTGCAAGATACTTAATGATAAAAGACTGAATGCTTTCCCTCTTAGATCAGAAACAAGACAAGAATAAATACTTGCATGTTCACATCTTTTAAACACATTATTAAAGGTGCTAGCTATAGCAATAAGGCAGAAAAAAGAAATAAAACCATCAAGATAGGAAAAGAAGAAATCCAACTGCCATTATTTGCAGAAAACATTGTAGGTGTAGAAATTCTGAGAGAATCAACAAAAAATGGTAGTAGAAGTAAAATGTGACTTTTGCAAAGCTACAGGATGTAAAACCAATATAAAATCAATTATAAATGCCAGAAACAATCAGAAATGAAATATTTAAGCTATCATTATCAATAGCATCACAAATTTAAAATACATAAGGATAAATCTGACAAAAATGTGAAATGTGTAGTTATAATTATAAAATATTAATAATAACAAAGAATTGAGAAAAAATGAAAAATATGATAATTCCAGACTCACTACAGTTAACATGCCAATTCTCCCCAAATTCATCATAAGTTAAACAAAATCACAAAACAAATTATAGCATTTTTTTGAAAACTGAAAGGCAGATTCTAAAATTCACTTGCAAATGCAAAAAAAAAAAGGAGTAGTCAAAACAAGTTTGAAAAGGAAGAACAAAGTTGGAGAATAAATACTAACCAATTTCCAAACTTATAAAATCACATTAATTGTAATGTCCAGTGTCTGGACTCTTTTCTGTTTCATTAATCTATTTGCTTATTTTTATGCTAATGCAGCATATTTACAAACAAGTGTTTTTCAGCAAAGATGCATAGGAATTCATTGGTTAAAGTATAGTCTTTATATAAAGTGTGCTTGAATATTTAAATATTTACGTGGAGAAAAAGAACTTCAATCCATCACCTACTATATATACAAATATTAATTCAAAATGGACCATATACTTAAATAGAAAACTTAAAAGTGTAATATTTCTACCAAAACCTTGGGAAAATCATAGTCACCTGTTAGGCTAAGATTTCACAAAAGAACAAACTGATAAGCCAAGCTTCATCTAAATTAAAATCTGTTCTTCAAGAAAACAGTGTTAATAGGGTAAAAAGACAAGTTACCACTAGTAAAAAATATTTGCAAGTCATATATCTGATAAAGGACTTGTATCTAGAATGAAGTATGTGGAAAATTCATTAATATAAAAACAATCTAAAAAGTGGGCAATGGATTTCAACAGACCCTTCATCTAATAAAATATACAGATGGCAAACAATCCTATGAAAAGATGCTGAACATCATTAGTAATTAGGAAAATGCAAATTAAAATGAGAGTTAGATACCATTCCACAACTATTAGAATAGCTAAAACTTGGACTAACTCTGAAAAAGGCTGTGAAATGTGGAAGAACTGAAACTCTCATACACTGATGATGGGAATGTAAAATGGTACAACCATTTGGGAAACAGCATTTGGCTGTTTCTTTAAAAGTTAAAGATAGGCTGGGCGCAGTGGCTCGCATCTGTAATCCCAACACTTTGGGAGGCCGAGGCAGGCAGATCATGAGGTCAGGAGTTCGAGACCAGCCTGACCAACATGGCAAAACCCCATCTCTACTAAAAATACAAAATTTAGCTGGCCGTGGTGGCAGGCTCATTTAATGCCAGCTACTCGGGAGGCTAAGGCAGGAGAATCACTTGAACCTGAGAGGCAGAGGTTGCAGTGAGCTGAGATCGTGCCATTGCACTCCAGCCTGGGCCACAAGAGCAAGACTCCGTCTCAGAAAACAAAACAAAAGTTAAATGTATACCTATCATATAATCAGTACCCAATGAAAGTATCTGTTGGTACAAAATCAGTGCAGCCTTTTAGTAATGCCCAAAATTCTGCAAAATATCTATTATAAAATTCAAGTTCTTCAAAAATCCATCATAATGAAAAAGATTACATTAAAATCACATGAGTTTACTCAAGTTCTATACTTTGTTCTATGTTCAGAATAAAATCTATTGCTATTTCACTGTTCAGAGTAGAAAAAAATGCACCAAATATAATTAAGATAATATATTTCTTAGCAATACACATGAAGTTATATTATAAAATTTAAGAAACAGAAATTGCAAGATATTAATGACAATTTTAGTTATTTAAGATGACCTTTATTATTTGAAACTAATAGTATGTACCAATTATTTAAAATGAAGAATATACAAATACTTACAATAACATGTTCCTCTAAGTGGATTACCAACATAGCGATTTTCAGAGTCACATCTGCAGAAACACAAAAACTTATTTACTATTAAACAATGCAATTCAAAAGCCTCATGTTTTACTACAAGCAAAAAAGTATTTATATTCTACATCAAAACATACTTAAAACTATACCATTATTTGAAATTTCAAAAACACATCTTCGAAAGATGTGTGTGAAATCTGAATTAATTGTAGAAAGCTTTATTTATGAGAAAAAGTGAGAGATGAAATAGTGAAGAAAAAGAAAAACATACATGATAGGCATATAAGGAATGTTAAAAGGCAGATGAAATATAATTATGAGCTTTGGGATATGTATCCTGCCTTAATAAAGAGAAGAAGAAGTGAAAGTCTGAAATAAGATACAAAGATATTTTTAGGTAGAAGAAAATTCAGGGAATTCATAAATCCACATTATTTTCACACTTGTGATTTTTTTTTTTTTTTTTTGAAATTAACATATTTTCTCCAGTTTCTCCACCAATTAATCTGTTTTTTTTTTTTTTTTTTTTTTTGAGACGGAGTCTCGCTCTGTCACCCAGGCTGGAGTGCAGTGGCCGGATCTCTGCTCACTGCAAGCTCCGCCTCCCGGGTTTACGCCATTCTCCTGCCTCAGCCTTGGAGTAGCTGGGACTACAGGCGCCCGCCACGTCGCCGGGCTAGTTTTTTGTATTTTTTAGTAGAGACGGAGTTTCACCGTGTTAGCCAGGATGGTCTCGATTTCCTGACCTTGTGATCCGCCCGTCTCGGCCTCCCAAAGTGCTGGGATTACAGGCTTGAGTCACCGTGCCTGGCCAATCTGTATTTTTAAAAACAGATCTCCTCCAGTAAATAATGGGAAAAAAAAGGTTTCCCTAATTAATCCAAACAAAATTGACTAATATAAATTAAATTCAGGAGCTCAAACTTTGAATTCACATAAACACATTTTTAAAAAGTGAAAGAACATATGAGCATTCATACTCAGGTACTCTTATGTTTAATACATAAAAATATAGTTAACTATAGTGGTGGGAGAAAATCATAAGTATTTTCAAAATTTTTCAAGTTCACAAAACCTTGTTTGCCAAATAAAATTGACAATGTCTAATACAGATATAGCATGGTTTTACATAATGGTATTTCTTGGAATATCCTCCAAAATAAATTATTATAAAATTTATGCACCAGGGTAACTTAATAAAGTGACTTAATATTTAAATAATAAAAATTATATTTGCATATAGTTTAAATAATTATTTCATAAATATATATAAATATGTTACATATATTTCAACTCTAGTTAAATTTAAAGAGGTAAAAGTCTAAAATGTCTTCAGTTTTTCAGAAGAGTTCATAAGAACAGAGGAATAGTAGAATACATATATATAATGAAGAGTCAAACAGTGAAAAATTAGAGGCTAAATAATCAGATTACATTCCCAATGCATTTTTCAACCATGTGCTAGCTAGTTTTTACATTCATGGAAAAAAAAATGAGTTGAAGAGTAAATTTTACTGTATATTAATTATAAAATTAAAGTCAAAATATGATAATCCTTTAAAACACTAACTTGGAAAAAAAGGACTCTATGAAACAAAGGAAGTTTGGGTGTTAGGTTTTCTGTGACATTTCCGAACACTACTTTTAAGATTTTGTCATTGATGGTAGTTTTCTAGTTTTAGAAATAAGCAATAGAGCACCAGAAAGTGTGATTCCTATCGAACTGGAACTTTGTATAAATTGATGACCAATCTCTCCCCATTCCGCCCTCCCTATACCCTCCCAAGCCTTTCAAAATCCTCCACAGCCTCTCATAACCACAATTCTCATAACCACAATTCTACATTCAACTTCTGTGAGATCTTATAACCACATTTCTACTCGCAACTTCTATGAGATCAGTCTTTTTAGATTCTACATATAAGTGAGATCATGCAGTATTTGTTCTGTGATTGACTTATTTCACATAATATAATGTCCTCTAGGTTTGTCCATGTTGTGTCCCAAATGACAGGATTTCGTTATTTTTTATGGACAAAATACATTCCAAAAATATATCACATATATTTATCCATTCATCTCTTGATAAGACTTAGACTGACTGCATATCTTGGCTACTGTGCATAGTGCTGCAATAAAAAGAGTACAGATATATCTCCAAAATACGAATTTCAATTCCTTTGGATAAATATCCAGTCGTGAGATTATTGGATCATATTTTCATTCTATTTTTAATTTTTTGAGAAACTTCCATACTGTTGTCCACAAACAGCTGTATTAATGTGCATTTCCATCAACGGTGGCTAGAAGATCCTCTTTCTCCATAACCTCGCCAGTTTTGTTATTTTTTGTCTTTTTCATAATAGCCATTCTAACTAGCGTGAGGTGATAACGCATCATGATTTTGATGTGCATTTTCCTAGTGATCAGGGACGCTGAGTTTTTTCTTCTTATATCAGTGGGCCATTGTTATGTCTTCTTTTGAGAAATGTCTATTCAGATCTTTTGTCTACTCTTTATATTTGTGGGTTTTTTTGCTATTGAGTTGTTTGGGTTCCTAACATAAGGAATATTAATCCCTTGTCAGATGCATAGTTTGCAAATATTTTCTCCCATTCTATAGATTGTCTCTTTGCTCTGCTGATTATTTCCTTTGCTGCACAGCAGCTTTTATTTTGATGTAATCCCATTTCTCTATTTTTGCTTTTGTTGCCTGTGCTTTTGAGGTCTTTTCCAAAACAAACAAACAAAAACCTTCCCCAGAGAAATGTAATAAAGTGTTACCTCCATGTTCTCTTCTAGTAGTCTCACAGTTTGAGGACTTACATTTAAATCTTTAATCCATTTTGATTTGATTTTTTTAAGCGGTGACAGATGGGATCTAATTTCATTCTCCTTAATGAAACTTTTCCCCAGCATCATTTATTAAGGAAACTATTATCTCCCTAATGTGTATTCTTGGCACTTTTGCCAAAAATCAGATGGCTATATATGCATGTATTTATTTCTGGGTTCTTTATTCTGTTTCATTAGTTTATGTGTCTTTTTAAATTTTTAATTTTGTTTGTTTTTGAGACAGAGTCTTGTTCTGTTGCCCAAGCTGGAATACAGTAGTGCAGTCTCAGCTCACTGCAGCCTTTACCTCCTGAGCTCAGGTGATTCTCCCACCTTAGCCTCCCTAGTAGCTGGAACTACACACCACCATGCCCAGCTAGCTTTTTGTATTTTTATTAGAGATAGGGTTTTGCAGTGTTGGCCAGGCTGGTCTCGAACTCATGAACTCAAGCAATTCACCCACCTCAGACTCCCAAAGTGCTGGGATTACATTTTGAGCCACCGCACCTGGCCAATTTTTACCTTTTAATGTTTATGGGTACATAGTAAGTGTGTTTATGTATAGGGTACATGAGATATTTTGATACAGGCATACATTGTATAATAATGACATTAGGGTAAGAGGGACATCCATCACCTCAAGGAGTTATTTCTTTTTGTCACAAACTTTGCAATTACACTGTCTTAGTTACTGTAAAATGTACAATAAATTATTGTTTCATATCATTTTTCTTAACTTTTATTTTAGGTTATATTAGAGGTACGTGCGCAGGTTTGTTACATAGGTAAATTGCGTGTCACAGAGGTTTGGGGTACAGATTATTTCACCACCCAGGTAATAAGCATAATACTTGATAGGTGTTTTCTCTAACTTCACCCTCCTCCCTTCCTCCACCCCCTAGTAGGCCCTGGTGTCTGTTGTTCCCTTCTTTATGTTCACATGTACACAATGTTTAGCTCCAACTAAAAAGTGAGAACATGCAGTAGTACTTGGTTTTGTGTTTCAGTGTTAGTTCACTTAAGATAATGGCCTCAAGCTCCATCCATGTTGCTGCCAAAAACATGATCTTGTTCTTTTTCATAGCTGCATAGTGTTCCATTGCTGGGTCAAATGGTAACTCTGCTCTGAGTTCTTTGAGAAATTGCTAAACTGCTTTCCACAGTGGCCAAACTAATTTACATTCCCACCAGCAATGTATAAGGTTCCCTTTCTCTGCAACCTTGCCAGCATCTGTTATTTTTTTTTTAATAATTCCCATTCTGACTGGTGTGAGATGGTATCATATTGTGATTTTGATTTGCATTTCTCTAATGGTTAGTGATGTTGAGCATTTTGTCACCTGCTTGTTGGACACATGTATGGCTTCTTCCAAAAAGTGTGTGTTCATGTACTTTGCTCACTTTTTAATGGGGTGGGTCATTTTTTGCTTGTTGATTTAACTTCCATACAGATTCTAGATATTAGATCTTTGTGGGATGCGTAGTTTGCAAATATTTTCTCCTATTTTGTAGGGTGTCTGTTTACTCTGCTGGTAGTTGCTTTTGCCATGCAGAAGCTCTTCTGCTTAATTAGGCGCCATTTGTCAATTTTCTTTGTTGTTGCCATTGCTTTTGGCATATTCGTCATGAAATCTTTGCCGGGTCCTACATCCAGAATGGTATCTAGGTTATCTTTCAGGGTTTTTATAGTTTGGGGTCTTACATTTAAGTCTTTAATCCATCTTAAGTTGACTTTTTATATGGTGTAAGAAAGGGGTCCAGTTTCAACCTTCTGCATATGGCTAGCCAGGTTATTACAGCACCATTTATTGAATAGGGAGTCCTTCATCACTACTTGTTTTTGTCAGCCTCACTGAAGACTAGATAGTTGCACATGCACAGTATTATTTATTGACTCTCTATTCTGATCCATTGGTCTATGTGTCTGTCTTTGTATACATACCATCCTGTTTTGGTTACCACAGCCTTGTTATATAGTTTGAAGTCAATTAACATGATACCCCCAGCTTTATTCTTTTTGTTTATGATTACGTTGGCTACTCAAGCTCTTTTCTGATTCCATATGAATTTTAAAATAGTTTTTCTAATTATGTAAAGAATGTCATAGTTTGATAGGAATGCCATCATCCTGTCTTGGTTACTCTTGCCTTGTAGTATATTTTGAAGTCATGTAGTGTAATGCCTCCAGTTTGTTCCTTCAGCTGAAGATTGTTTTGGCCATTTGGGGTCTTTTTTGGTTCCATATGAATTTCAGAATTGTTTTTTCTATTTCTGTGAAGAATGTCACTGATATTATTATAGAAATTGCACTGATTCTGTAGAATCTTTGGGTAGTGTTTATATTTTTAAAACATTACTTCTTTCAATCTTTGAACATAGAATGTCTTTCCACTAATTTGTCTCATCTTCAATTCTTTTAATCAATGTTTTACAGTTTTCATTGTAGAGATCTTTCACCTCCCTGACTAAATTTATGCCTAGGTAATTTTTTAAGTATTTTGGAATTTTTTTAGATATTTTAGGTGGAATAGCTTTCTTAATTTCTTTTTCAAATGGTTTTCTATTGACATATAGAAATGCTACTAAATTAGTCCCAGCTACTGGGGAGGCTGAGGCAGGAGAATGCCATAAACCCAGGAGGCAGAGTTTGCAGTGAGCCGAGATCACACCACTGCACTCCAGCCTGGGCGATAGAGCGAGACTCTGTCTCAAAAAAAAGAAAAAGAAAAAGAAAAATAAATGCTACTAAATTCTGCACATGTATTTTGTATCCTGCAACTTTACTGAATTCATGTGTCAGTTATAAGTCATGAAATTTGTATAGTTTTCTATATATAAGATCACGTCAACAGTAAACAAACATGAACACTGAATTTCTCCTTTCTAATTTGGATGTCCTTTCTTTCTTTCTCTTTCCTAATTGCCCTTGCTAGGAATTCTAGTGCTATGTTGAATAGAAGTAGTTAAAGTAGGCATCATTGTATTGCTTCAGCATTCAAAGGGAAAGCTTTCAACTTTTCCCTGTTTGGTATGATGTTAGCTGTGGATGCATATATGTGCATATATGTTGAGGTGTGTTCCCTCTAAGCCTAATTTTTCAGGGGTTTTATCATGGAGGAATGTTAAATTTTATCAAATTCTTTTTTGGCATCTATTGACATGATCCTATGGTTTTTGTCCTTCATCCTAGTAATGGAATGTAACACATGTATTGATTTTTGTGTGTTGAACTATACTTGCATTACTGGGATGAATTTCACTTAATCATGGTCAATGATATTATGATATGTTGTTGGATTCAGTTTGGAGTACCGTATTATGGGTTTTTGCATCAATGTCCATCAGGGATATTGGCCTGTAGTTTTATTTTACACTTTTGTCCTTGTCTGGTTTTGTTATCTGGGTAATGCTGGCCTCATAGAATGAGTTTGGAAAAATGTCCTCTACTTCAATTTTTTGGAATAGTTTGATAAGCATTGGTATGAGTTCATTTTTAAATATTTGCTAGAATTTAGCAATGAAGTAATCAGGTCCTGGATTTTTTTTGATAGGAGTCTTTCTTTTACTAATTCAATCTTGTTTCTCATTATTGGCCCGTCCAGGTTTTCTATTTCTTCATGATCCAATCTTGGTAAGATAGGCTATAAGAAACTTATTCATTTCTTCTAAGTTTTCAAATTTGTTCGTCTATCATTGCTCATTATAGTCTCTAATAATCCTTTGTATTGCTGTGGTATCCGTTGTGATGTCTCCTTTTTCATCTTTGATTTTATTCATTTGAGTCATTCCTCTTTTTTCCTTAGGCTAGCTAAAGGTTTGTCAATTTCATTCTTATTTCAAACACCAACTCGTCATTTTCCTGATGCTTTGTATTTTTTTATTCTCTATTTCCTTCATTTCTTCTATGTTATTTATTATTTCTTTCCTTCTCATAATTTTGGGCTTAGATCATTCTTGTTTTCTAAGTCTTTGAGATACAACATTAGGCTGTTTGAGATATTTCCACTTTTTCAAATAGGTGATTATTGCTACAAACTTTCCTCTAAAAACTGTTTTTGCTATATCCCATAAGTTTTGGTATGTTGTATTTCCATTTTGATTTTTCTCAAGAAATGTTTTAATTTGCTTTTTAATTTCTTCATTGACTTGTGTAATCTCCATGTACATATACAGTTTCCGAAGTTCCTCCTGTTATTGGTTTTGGTTTTATTCCACAATGGTCAGAAAAAAAATACTTGATATACTTTGATTTTTAAAAATTTGAGGCCAAGCGCCGTGGCTCATGCCTGTAATCCCAGCACTTTGGGAGGCTGAAGCAGGTGGATCACCTGAGATCAGGAGTTCAAGACCAGCCTGGCCAAAATGGTGAAACCCCATCTCTACTAAAAATACAAAAATTAGCGAGGCATGGTGGCAGGCACCTGTAATCACAGCAACTCAGGAGGCTGAGGCAGGAGAACTGCTGGAACCTGGGAGGTGGAGGTTGCACTGAGCCGAGATCGCACCACTGCATTCCAGCCTGGGTGACAACAGTGAGACTCCATCTCAAAAAAAAAAAATGTTAAGACATGTTTTGTGGCCTTACATATAATCTATCCTAAAGAATGTTATATGTGCTGTTGAGAAGACTGTGCCTTCTGCGGCTGTTAGACGGAATGCTCTATAAATATCTGTTAGCTCCATTTGGTCAAGAGTGTTGTCAGACACTGAAGTTTCTTTGTTGATTTTCTGTCTGGATGATCTACACATTGCTGACAGTGGAGTGTTGAAGTCCCCTACTATTATTGTATTACAGTCTATCTCTCCCTTTTAATCTATTAATATTTGCTTTATATATATAGGTCCTCTGCTAGTGGGTACACATATGTTTATAATTGTATCTGCTTGCTGCATTGACCTCGCTATTATTATATAATGGCCTTGTCTCTTTTTACAGTTTTTAACTTAAAGACTATTTTTTTTCCCTATAATTACAGCTACTTCTGTTCTTTTTGGGACTCCATTTCCATGAAATAGCTTTTCCCATCCGTTTACTTTCAATCTATGCATGTTGTTTTATAAGTAAAGTAAGTCTCCTGTAGGCAGCATAGTTTGGTCATATTTTTCTATCCATTCAGCCTCTCTTTTAACTGAATAATTTAAACCATTTACATTCAAGGTAGTTATTGACAGATAAGGGATGACTATCACAATTGTGTAACTTGTTTTCTAGTTGTCTAGATATTTTTTTCCTTTTTTCCTCTCTTAAAGGCTTCCTTTGAGGTTATGTGATTCTCTCTAGTAATGTGTTTTATTCCTCACTTTTTTAGTGTTATCTATTATAGCTTTTAGCTTTTTCATTACCATGAGGCTCACAAAAACATCTTATAGTCATAATAAGTTATTTTAAACCAATAAAAACTTAACTTTGATTGCAAAGGAAAGAAGAAGACAACAAAAAATGGTATATTTTAACTCATTATCCCTCTATGTTTTGAATTTTGATGTCACAGCTTACATTTTTCATATTGCCTATCTCTTAACAAATTATCGTAGTTTTTATAGTTTTGTTGTTTATTCTTTATACAAAGATAAATGTGGTTCATACAACACAATTACAGTATTAGCCTAACAATCAATGTAAGTATTCTTTTCTTTAAGTTTGAAGAGCTCTCTTTAGCATTTCTTGCAGAATTGGTCTGGTAGCCATTAAGTCCCTCAGCTTTTGTTTGCCTGCAGAAGTCTTTCTCTCCTTCATTTTTAAAATACACCTTTTCTGCCTATAGTATTCGTGGTTGGCAGGTATTTTCCTTCCACATTCTGAATATACATTGTCACTGTCACATTTCCTACTGCCCTGAAAGGTTTCTGCTGAAAAATTAGCTGCCAGTTACATTAGATCTCTCTTTTGTGTTTTTTGCTTCTTTTTTCTCACTTCTCTCTAGACCCTCTCTTAGTCATTGATCTTTGTGAGTTTAATTGTGACATGCCTTGTGGTATTCTTATTTGGATTGAATCTGGTGACCTTTGACCATGCTATAATTGGGTATTCACATCTTTCCCCAGGCTTGAAAAGTTTCCTGTTATTATTTTTAATAAGCTTTTGGCCCCTTTGTCTCTCAACTCCTTCTTGAATTCTAATAACACAAATGTGTTATTTTGATGTTGTCCCATAGATCTGGTAAGCTTTCTCTGGCCATTTTCATTCTTTTGGTTCTTTCACCTCTGACTATGTTCTCAAATAGCCTACCTCTGAACTCACTAATTCTTTCTTTTGTTTGATCTGTTGTGCTGAAGATGCTCTCTATTCCATTTTTATTTCATTCATTGTATTTTATTTCACTCATTCATTTCATTCACCTCCAGGATTTCCATTTGCTTTTTATTATTAATATTTCAATCTCTTAAGTTTCTTTCATGTATTTCTGATTGCTTCTCTGAATTTTACTGAAGTTTGAGCTTCAGTAAATTTATTAACTTTCTAAAAACAGCTATTTTGAATTATTTGTCTGAAAGACCACATGTCTCCATCACCTTAAGGCCAATCTCTGGCACAACCTTATTTTGTCTGTTTGGTGAGATCAGATTTCCCTGAATGATCTTGATGCTTATGGACATGCAACAACATGTGTGCACTGAGAGATCAGGTGTTTATTCTAGTCTTCCCAGTCTAGCTTTGTTTTTGCTCATCCTTCTTCAGGGCCTTCCAGAGTTTCTAAGGGGACTGACTGTTGTCTTCCCTGAGCCCATGACCACTGCAACTCCCTAAACACCAGAGGGCAGTCTAAGCCCAGAGCTGCCACAAGTCTCAGGAGGGCTCCACTGTTGGCAGGGCTCTCCAGGGCAGATGGACCCAGGGAAGATCCAAGGAGGGTAACTGGGCTGTATGGGAAAGCTGGCCAGGAAACCTAGACCAGAAGACTATCCCAGTGCCCCAGACAATCATGCCTCCCAGGAGGTCTCTGAACAGGTTAGATACGTCACCAACTGCAGCAGGAGGGGCCAAATCTGAGGCTGGGTCCCCTCAGGATCTACTGTGGGACAAAGGCTGGAGAGCCCACCTCAATTCCTCAGATGGTTGCACATCTCCTAGCAAGTCACTGCACAGATATGATAGTTACCTGACTACAGTGGGAGAACTGGGGGTGAGACTGGATCCCTCAGGATATGCTATGAGATGACAACCTGGGATCTACTGAAAGATAAGTTTGGCAAGCCTATCAAGGAGGCTCAGACTCACAGTCTGCAGGATATGGGCAAGTGTCCCTCTGGGGTTTTGTGTGAGCAGTTCTGTGTTGGGAACTCAACTGAAGAGGGCAGGAGTCAAGCCACAGGACTACTTCTAGGTTCACTGCTGAGACTGATATCAGTGGCCTCTTACACTAGTATACACGGTTCCTCCTAGATCCCTTAGAAGATGATTTTAGTTGCGGGTTCAAGGCCAAACAGGGCTGTAGTCAAATCCCTTGGGGATTAGGGCCATTTCTGGGCTTGAACCTTGAAGCAAAATTAATGCATCTTTCACCTGGGTGCCAGTCTGCATTCTCAAAACAACCCTCTTGAGCCTTGGACTCCACTGGGCTTTCACACCCTCCTGCCTGACTCCTGAGGCTCCTGCCAGTAACTTTTGTCAGTATATGGGTGCAGAGTTCTTGTCATTGCGAGGAAATATTAGCAGGTTATCTCCTATTCTGCCATCTTGCTGGCATCACTCTCCCTCAAGTGTTTTCAAAGTGATAATACCGACTTTATTTTATTTTATTTTTTTTACGTTTTTGTAATTTTTTTATTTTTTATTTTTTATTTTTTATTATTATTATACTTTAAGTTCTAGGGTACATGTGCATAACGTGCAGGTTTGTTACATATGTATACTTGTGCCATGTTGCTGTGCTGCACCCATCAACTCGTCAGCACCCATCAACTCGTCATTTACATCAGGTATAACTCCCAATGCAATCTCTACCCCCTCCCCCCTCCCCATGATAGGCCCCGGTGTGTGATGTTCCCCTTCCCGAGTCCAAGTGATCTCATTGTTCAGTTCCCACCTATGAGTGAGAACATGCAGTGTTTGGTTTTCTGTTCTTGCGATAGTTTGCTGAGAATGATGGTTTCCAGCTGCATCCATGTCCCTACAAAGGACACAAACTCATCCTTTTTTATGGCTGCATAGTATTCCATGGTGTATATGTGCCACATTTTCTTAATCCAATCTGTCACTGATGGACATTTGGGTTGATTCCAAGTCTTTGCTATTGTGAATATTGCCGCAATAAACATACGTGTGCATGTGTCTTTATAGCAGCATGATTTATAATCCTTTGGGTATATACCCAGTAATGGGATGGCTGGGTCATATGGTACATCTAGTTCTAGATCCTTGAGGAATACCGACTTTAAAAGCTCAAGGATACAAACTCATTTCTCTAATATGCAAGTTATAATATTTTCTTTTTTGTTAACAATATTGGGTTTATTCAAATTATATAATCTTATACTGAACTGAAAATTACTATAATAGATTTACCTTCAACACAGTATAAGTTTTACAAAGGAGTGGTTGAAATTTTATTTTCTCTAAACTACAAATTTCTTGAAAGGATGGTATTATATGTTCTTGTGTAGGAAGTAACTTTGGCATCCCAATTTTAAGCTTTCAATAGTCAACTACAGAAAATTAACAGAAATAACAAATCAACACCACCTTGTTAAGAATTAAACTGAAAGGCTTTACAGAGTTTTGGAAGGTGTCCAATACAAGAACTACATTCTCTATTAAATATTTATAGCTCAAAAAACCAAATGAGAAACATATATTATCTAAAGTGGTTTATATTAACAAATAATAATTTTTGAAATAATTTTGAATATATTAAAAGGGTTTTCAAATTTTTTGACTTAAATTTAAACACAAATTTTTGGTAGTTTAATTCCATGTGTCATTTAAGGAAACACAGGTACCTCCAAAAAGTTAATGAAATAAATACTTTCAATAAAAACATAACAATATGATTTTGGGCATGAAACTCAGCTTGAAAAAGATAAAAGTAGATGTAAATAAATGGAAAGACATTATTTATTCTTTAATAGGACCCCTCAACATCATCAGAATAGCAACTAATTTCAAAGATAATCTTTAATGTGATTCCATGAAAATGCCAATGAGATTTTATAGGAGCCAGAAAAGTTGATCTCAATGTTCAGGGACAAAAGTAAACATACAAGAATAGTTAGAAAAATACTGAAAAAGAAGAGCTTTGAAGAGAGGTAGACCTAAAAGATATTGAAATATACTCAAAGTCTCTATCATTAAATAGTATTGTACTAGCACATAAATAGACAAAATGTATACAATAGAAATTCCAGAAACAGGCTCAACTATTGCATACTAAAAATCTAGTAAATGATAAAAGTTGTCTTAAATGACTGGAGTAAGACAGTCCTCGTAATAAATTAAGACAACTTGATAGCTATTGTAAAACTATCAAATCAGATCCAATCCTCATACTATAAACAAAATAAAACTCTAAATGAAGCATCAATCTAAATGTAAAAAATAACATTTTTGATATAGTAAAAAAAGGATAGGTTAATTACACAATAAAAGGCTTCCTAACCATGAATAAAATTCCAAATGTAATTTTTAAAAGACTAGGAAATATGAGTACATTAAGAAAGCGGCATAGCAAAAAAAAAGTACAATTAGTACAGTCAAGAAACATGACAAACTGGGAGGAAATATTTGCAACTTATGTCTCACTGAAAAAGAGCTATAATCAGTAATTCATAAAGAACTCTTTAAAAATAATGGGCAAACGAATAATTTTATAGAAAAACTGGCAAAAGACATGAAGAGACAATTCACAAAAATGATATAAAAATGGCTTTTAACCACATGAAAAAATATTCAACTTCACTTATAATAATGGAAATATAAATTAAAACTACACAAACTATTCTCCACAAGATTGGCAAAATTTCAAATGCATAGCAATATATCCTGCTTATGAGCCTGCAGATAAATAGGCCGCCCCATATATGGCTGATGGGAATAGAAAATGAGAAAATTCCTATGGAGGACGACTTGACAATATCTAAAAAACTATATATGCATGTATTCTTTGACCCAACAATCCCACTGAAAGGAATTTACTCTTAAGAAAAACCTCCAATATTATAAAATTACACACATACAAGTTTATTCAGTGTAGCATAATTTTAATTGCAAGATACGAGAAAAATGTCTAAATGTCCCCGAATAGATTTGTTAACCTATGGTACATATACATAATGGAGTACTATACATCTGTAAACAAAACAGAACCAAAATATGAACTGATATTAACTGAGCTCCAGGAAGTATTATAAAGAAGAAAAAAATGTAAAATTCAAAAGAGTATCTAAAATACATCTAATAATATGTCGGCTTTTGTGTAAGAAGGTGAAATAATAACTATTTCTCTAATATAAGATACACACAAAGACAGAAACACACATAGCTCATACAGCTTTACTTTTATGAAAGGAAACACAGGAAGGATAAACCAGAAAACAATAAAATCGGTTACCTACTGGAAGAGGGAGAAAGAAATGCGCAATAATCTCTCTGAGTATACTTTAAGTAGTTTCAGCTTATTAATGTTCAACATATTTAATTAATTACTTTAATACAATAAGAATGGAAAAGGAAAAAATTCATAAAATGAGAAGTAAGTAGAAATAAATGAGCCTAATAAACTTCAAGTGAATCCTATTTCCATATTGATGGAAAAAGAAAGTAAAAAAGGAGGGAAATAGGAGGAGAGGTAAGGGGAAAAAGAGAAGAGGGAAAAAAGGTAAGAAAGAAAAAAGGAAGGGAGGGAGTAAGAAAGGGGGAGGGAAGCAAGATTCAAAGTAACTTATGAATCCAAAATTTGACTACATACTCTGAATTGGTGCAGGGCAAGGTGGAGGAAGGAAGCTTGAAATCAGATTCCAAATCTTTTATGTAGGTTTTATTACTGAAGTGATATAAGCAAAGCAAATCTGAAACTATTTCAGATTGTAATATAGAATTGAGCAAATAAGGAAATATGTTGATGTCATTGGAAGTTAGTGTTCATTTACTGTAGAAGAAGGAACAAATATTGAGCTGGAGAAGGTACAAAGGCCTTGTAGAAATAGATCTGAATTGGAAGTTTTAGTATGAAGAAATGTTTTATAAAATATTTATATGTGTGTATATACATGCGTATGTATGCATGTATGTGCACATGTGTATTTATATGTGCACATGAATAAATTATTATTTCCTAACTTTGTTCACCAAACAACCCACTAAGTAAAGATACCTCAAAGAGCAAAGAGCATACCTAGCACCAAGATCTTGGTCTCTAATATGCTATTCCATTACAAGCAACTAGAGCTCCAAAAGGACATACAGCTGATCCCACAACTGAGGCAGAAGAGGAATAAGATAAGCCTGAAATATCTTCTTACACCAGAAAGTAAGGAAGTATTCACAAAATTACAGGTGTGTCACAAAAACAAAAGAGCTAGCTTGAAGCCTCTCCTACTGGCCAAATCTTGGACAATGTGAGTGCCAAAGTGGTTAAAAACAGTAGTGAATTATAAATCATTGGGAAAAAAATAGGAATTCATGAGTCCATTCCAATAATAGATAAACAAATGGGGGAAGAAAGGAGGACTCTTGCTTCTAGAAAAATGTTGAGGTCTGTCTGGTAAATGTGAAGGGGTCTATCATAGGAGTTGGTAAACATCATCATAAAAAATTAAGATTAGCAAGAATAAACAAATTTTTCTTTTCGTTAATGTCATGTCCTGTCAGATAAATTTATTCCATGTTTAATTCACTTAAAAAAGACAAAAGAGAAAAAAGAATGCACATCTACTGGTCATACCTACACTCAAAATCCAAGATCCTCACAGGCTAGCAAATTCATTCTAATAGGAGAGTCATCACTCGTGGGAAAATATCTCATTACAAAGGATAAAACAGATGAAATCCTAAACAAATGTATAAAGTATTACTTATACACAATGCAATGCTATGTAAACCAATGACCCCCCACATCATTTCTCACATGCCAAAAATAAATTGATAAAAACTATGCTAATCTGTTATAAATATAATAGCTGATGTTAAAATGTTTGGCATATCCCTTATGGATTATGATGTAACCTAATAACAATATGATCCAGAATCAAGATTATCATAATCCATCAATTTCACTGTAGATCTCCCAAAGAAACACAAATTAAGAAATCAGAATGGAGGATCTAACAACTATTTTCAACATAAGAAGAAAACAATATAACAAAAGTATAAATACCTTATTAAGGCAATTTTGCATATAAAATGTAAATTACTCAGATCAATTAAAATAGTTTAAATCATTTATTCTATAACAGTCTACTGTGTTTATTTACACAAAGGTAAAATTTCTTCAGAAACGCTCTGTTTTAGGAAAAGTCTTAATCTGCATTGTTGAAATTATTTTACCCATTCAAGAAAATATCTATCAAAGACTAGAAATCTCCTTCATAGTCTGAAAACACTTAAGGAATAAATTACGTAAATATCTAATATAGAATTGTATAATTCGGTAAATAAAATACCAGAGTACTTGGATATAATATTTGTACTAGTTATCTATTGCTCAGTAAAAATACATAAATTTGGTAACATTAATCAACACACATTTATTATATCACAGTTTCTGTGGATCAGGAGTCTGAGTATGGCATAACTAGGTTCTCTGATTCAGAGTCACAGCAGACTGCAATCAAGACATTGGCTGGACCTAGGGTCCACTGTAATCCTGCAATCAGGTGTCAGCTGGGATTGGTTTTAATCAGAGGACTAACTAGGGATATGCCTACTTCTATTTTCCCTCAGGTTATTGGCAAAATTTATTTCCTTACCACTACAGGACTGAGGGCCTTGGTTTCTTACTTGCTATTGGCTGGTGGCTATCCTCAGCTGCTAGAGGATACTCTCAGCTACATTTTTCTCAGAGCCAGCAAAAGAAAAAAATCACTAGAGCAAGTTTTCTGGCAAGCACAGACTTCACAGCATATTCACAGAGTGAAAACCATCACTTTTACCATGTAATGTAACAAAATAATGGTAGTAATATCCCACTAACTTTGCATTATTTTCTGGTTTAGAAGTGAGCACAGGTCCTGCACACACTCAAGAAAGGAAACGGAATTACACAATGGTATGAATATCAGAAGTCATAGATAATTAATGGTCAGTATAGGATCTGCCCAATGTAATATTTTTGTTATAGATAGAATTTTATAATGTAAAATATTTCAGCATATTTACTTGAGATATGAACATGAACCACTAATCTAATTCACAAAATAAAAAAGCAAATTGAGACATTATTTTAGCAAGTTCAACTTCAGATTACAAAAGGTAAATAAAATGTAAAACGTTTAAATATAAATAATTTCTTAAATTGATACTGTGCAACATAAATCATGTTAATATTTCTGATATTTGAGCTAAATAATATTTTAAAAACTCAGAACCCTTCAAGACTGATATAAACATTAAAAGCCTTTAGAAATCTTCTGTATGGCTTAATTAAAAATGTAACTTCAAAGGATTTCTGTATCTAAGGAAAGAGATAATCACACTCCTTTTCCACTAAGCAAACTAATCAAGCAGCTGGACTTTTATGGAAAACAGATTTAGGCTGAAGTATATATTATGGACTTTGAAGAAGTAAATAATCTCATTAAATGTCACCTAAATAACAATTATCATTTATATAAATGCTAACATTACGTAATACACATTTTGTATAAAACAAGATATAAAATAATTCTACATTTATAAGTTTTAAAATATTTTCAATTTAAATGTTTAAATTAAAATTTTAAAATTTAAATATTTAATTTATTTACATATTTGAATTTATAATACAAATATTAAGATTTAAAAAATTTAAATATATATCTAAATGTTTAAATATATACATATACCTTGTCAAAAGATATAATTTTTTTACTCAGAGACTAAAATAAGGGGCATGTAACAGCCATAATTTTAAAATATGACAGATTATTTAAAACAGCAAAAATCTGCCAAATAATTTTGCATTTTTATGATTAAATATGAAGGGATAGACCAAGTGTGATGACTCATGCTGTAGTCCCAGTACTTTGGGATACTGAGGTGGGTGGATCATGAGGTCAGGAGTTTGAGATCAGCCTGGCCAACATGGTAAAACCCTGTCTCTACTAAAAATACAAAAATGAGCAGGGCATGGTGGCACACACCTGTAATCCCAGCTGCTCAGGAGGCTGAGACAGAAGAATCACTTGAACCCACAAGGCGGAGGTTGCAGTGAGCCAAGATCACGTCACTGAACTCCAGCCTGGGTGACAGGTTGAGTGAGACTCTGTCTCTGAAAATAAAATAAAATAAATAAAATAAAATATTTCTTTTTAAATGAAGGTATAAAGATATAAAAGGTAAAACACACTTATTTTGCTTTTTTCCCTAAAGAAACCCATCAAAATGCTATCATATAATATTTTTAAAACAGAGAGAGAGAGAGGCCAAGTGTGGTGGCTCACACCTGTAATCCCAGAACTTTGGGAGGCCAAGGCGGGCAGATCATGAGGTCAAGAGATCGAGACCATCCTGGCCAACATGGTGAAACCACATCTCTACTAAAAATACAAAAATTAGCTGGGCATGTGGTGCGCACCTGTAGTCCCTGCTACTCGGGAGGCTAAGGTAGAATTGCTTGAACCCGGGAGACGGAGGTTCCAGTGAGCCAAAATTGTGCCACTGCACTTCAGCCTAGCAACAGAGCAAGACTCTGTCAAAAAAAAAAAAAAAAAAAAAAGGGTGGGGGGAGAAAGGAGAAGTAGCAATTTTTGCAGAGAAATGGCTAAACTTTCTGAAATCCCCAAAATGATAAATGAAAAAATAGCAGCAAACGAGCATCATAGTAAAACAGGAGTAGGTTAACCCTGATACCAAAACCAGGTAAGAACACAACAACAAAAAGAAAACTATAGGCTAATATCCCTGATGAACATTTTCAAAAATCCTGAACAGAATACTGCAAATCAAATCCAATGATATATAAAAAGATAATACACCAAGATCAAGTGGGGTTTATCCCTGGAATGTAAGGATGGTTCAACATAATGCAAATCAATAAATGTGACATATCACATCAACAAAATGAAGGGAAAAAGCCATATGGTAATCTCAAAAGATGCAGAAAGAGCGTTCAACAAAATTCAACATCTCTCCATGATTAAAAAAAAAAAAACTTCCCATAAATTAGGTATAGAATGAAAGTACCTCAACACAACACAGGCCATACATGACATACTACACCAAACACTAATTCGAATAGGGAAAAGCTGAATGCTTTTGTTTTGTTCAGGATTTTTGCATACATGTTCATCAGAGATATTAGCCTATAGTTTTCTTTTTGTTGTTGTATCCTCATCTGGTTTGGGTATCAGGGTTAATCTACTCCTGTTTTACTATGATGCTCTTGGGTTTTTTTTGTTTTTGTTTTTGTTTTTCAGTAAGAACTAAAACAAGACAAAAATTCCCACTCTCACCATGCTTATTCAACATAGTGTTGAAAGTCCTAGCCGGAGCAATTGGGCAAGAAAAAGACATAAGAGGCATCCAAACTGGAAAAGAGGAAGTGAAATTGTCCTGTTTGCAGATCACATGATCTTGTGTACAGAAAATCCTAAAGAATCTGCCAAAACACTATTATTTAATTGAACTGTTGAATGAATTCATTAAACTTGTAGGTTACAAAATTAACATTAAAAAATCAGTAGCATTTCGGCCGGGCGCGGTGGCTCAAGCCTGTAATCCCAGCACTTTGGGAGGCCGAGACGGGCGGATCACGAGTTCAGGAGATCAAGACCATCCTGGCTAACACGGTGAAACCCCGTCTCTACTAAAATACAAAAAAAATTAGCCGGGTGAGGTGGCGGGCGCCTGTAGTCCCAGCTACTCGGGAGGCTGAGGCAGGAGAATGGCGTGAACCCGGGAGGTGGGGCTTGCAGTGAGCTGAGATCCGGCCACTGCACTCCAGCCTGGGCAACAGAGCCAGACTCCGTCTCAAAAAAAAAAAAAAAAAAAAAAAAAATCAGTAGCATTTCAATACACAAACAACGAAGTAGCTGAAAAAGAAATCAAGAAGAAAATCTCATCTAGAATAACTAACAAAGAAGTACCTAGAAATAAAGACAACCAAGGAGGTGAAAGAATTCTACAAGGAAAACTACAAAAGAAACTGATAAAAGAAAATGAGGAGAATGCAAACAAATAAAAAGACATCTCATGCCCATGAATCACAATATTGTTAAAATGGCCATATTACACAAAGCTATACAGATTGAATGCAATTCCTTTCAAACTACCAATGACATTGTTCACAGAAATAGAAAAAAATAAAATAAAATTTGTATAGAACCTCAGAAGACCTTTAGTAGGCAAAGCAATCCTGAGCAAAAAGAACAAAGCTGGAGGTATGATACTACCAGACTTCAAAATATACCACAAAGTGGTACCAACCAAAATGACAGGTACTGGCATAAAAACAGACACATAGATCAATGAAACATAATGGAGAACACAGAAATTACATATCAACAGCCAACTGATTTTTGACAAAGATGCCAAGAACAAAGATGACTTGGAGAAAAAATCATCTCTTCAATAAATGGTTCTGGGAAAACCAGATATCCATATGCATTAGAATTAAACTAGACCCCTCACCTTTTGCCCTATACAAAAAACAACTGAAAAATGGATCAAATATCTAAATGTAAGGCCAGAAACAATAAAACTACTAGAAAAAAACACCACGGGAATGCCTCAGGACATGGATCTGGGAAAAGATTTTATGAATAAGACTTCAAAAGCCCAGGTTTACAAAGGCAAAAATTAACAAATATAACTATATCAAGATAAAAAAACTTCTGCACAGCAAAGGAAACAATCAACAGAGTAAAAAGACAGTCCACAGAATGGGCTGCAAACTATTCATCTGACAGGATATTAAGAGCCAGAATACATAAGGACTTCAAACATTCCAACAGCAAGAAAACAAACAATCTAATTGTAAAATGGGCAAACAATCTGAGCAGACATTTCTCAAAAGAAAACATACAAAATCGCCAGCAAGTCTACGAAAGAATGGCCAACATCACTAATCATCACGGAAATGCAAATCAAAATCACAATGAGATATCATCTGACCCCAGTTAAAATGGCTATGTTAAAAAGACAAAAATATAAGATGCTGGTGGGGATGTGGTAAAAAGGAACTCTTATACATTGTTGATAAGAATGTAAACTAGTATAGCCAGTATGGAGAACAGTATGGAAATTTCTCAAAATACTAAAAATAGAACTACCATATACATGATGCAGCCTTCCCACTACTGGGTATTTATACAAAGGAAAATAAATTAGTATGTCAAAGGCATACTAGCATCCTCGTATTTATTGCAATGCTATTTGCAACAGCAAAGATATGTAATCCACCTAAGTGTATATCAATAGATGAACAGACAAAGGAAATGTAGTGTATATACACAATGGAATATTATTTGGCCATTAAAAAGAAGGAAATCCTGTCGTTCATGGCAACATGGATGGAACTGGAAGACATTACATGAAGTGAAATAAGCCAGGAATAGAAAGTCAAACACTGCATGTCTTTACTCATGTGGAAACTAAAAAAAAGTTGATCTCATAGAGTAAAAAGTAGAACAGAAGGTACTAGTGACTGGGAAGGGTGTGGGGAAAGAGGAATAAGGAGAGATTTGCTAAAGCATATTAAATTACAACTTGATAGGAGGAATAAGTTCTAATATTCTATACTACTTTAAGAGGACTATAGTTAACAATAATACATTATATAGCTCAAATAGCTGGAAAGATAATTTGTGTGAATGTCCCCAACACAAAGAGATTATAAATGCTAATTGCCCTATCTGATCATTATGCACTGTATGTACTGAAACATCATTATGAACACCATAAATATGTATCATTATTATATGTCAATTTAAAAATAAAACCAAATTTTAAAAAATGAAAATATTTTAAAGGAAAAGAACAAAACAGACTCTAGAAGAAACAAAAATCTGACTAGTTTATCTCTTTCAAAGAAACTAGATGAAAGTTAAAACCTTCAGGCCAAAAATAAATTCTATGACCAACGGGCTACCTGAATACTACTTGATAATGGAGAAGAGAAAGAATTTTTAAACAGAACCTAAAAAAACACTAACCATATGGAAAAGATGGATATATTGGATTATATTAAAATTAAGAATGTCTCATTATAGATATATAAATTGGTATGAAAGTCCAACCCAGAGTGACATTTACTAAACATATCACCAACCAAAGATGTGTACATAGCATGTATAAAATATTACTAAAAATGATTAAGAAAAGGATAATCCAGCAGAAAAATCACAAGAAACTTGAGAGAACACTGCTTCACAAAAAGAGAAAATCCCACTGGTGATTAAATAGATGAAACCTTTAAAGATTAAACATAATAAACTTTTAAGAACTAAGGAATTTTTTAAGCTAAAGAACATAGCAATTACACATCCATCAGAAATGTCAAAATTAAAATGCCTTGGAATACCAACTCTCAGCAAAGATGTGGAGCATTAATAAAATTCATAGAGACTTGGAATGGGTATAATTTAATATAATCACTTTACAAAATAGTTAATTTTCTGAAGTTGAAAATATGAATAATGAACACACACTGAACAAAATGTATGCATTTGTAAGCCAGGAAACATATAAGAATACTGATAAAACATTAACGGTAATGGTGAAAAAGAAAAACAAAACTGGAATTATCAAAAAAGAAAACAGGCAAACGAATGAATGAAGAGTGTTATAATTATATAATGAAATATTCTACAACACTGAATAGGATCACATTACAGCTATCTGAATGCAGCAACTTGGATAAATCTCAAAACATTATGTTGAGGTGAGAGGACAAACATTATTAACAATAAAGAAAGGATATCATATTTGCACCTGCAAATTGCCAAAACAAGACAAAATAGAAAATTGTTTTAAAAAGAGATTACACTGAAATATGTTCAGTCACTTACCATTTTTCCATAAAACTAAAAGTGCTAAACTATACAACACAGCCACTACACTGGAGCCCCCAGAAATAAATCAAAAGGACGTACTAGTGTATAGCAGTAGTTCATGTTATAACACACACGCATTTGACGTGAGTCCATATTTTGATAAAACACGTACACATATACCAGATATATTCTGCACTTAAACGTTAAAACTTTATTTCTTCATACAACGTTAAGTTGGAACATATTTGGCTATTTATTTCATCCCCTGATATTTCAAGATAACTTAATAATAAATATATAGAAGACTGATCAAAGTAAAATAAATGCTTAAAGTGCTGTCTCTTTCTTTGACACACACATCTGCTTCTTTTTCTAAGTTCTTCCAACTTATAGGTAGTATATCCTAAATCTTAACTTGATACCCTGCTCTTTACTGTGCACTTTTCTTTTTTATACCAATTCCAACAATTCTATAATGTATTAGGAACCATTCTGACCACCTAGAGTTAAATAAAGTCATTTAACTTTTATGCCTTATGTGAATGTAATAATCAAGTGGGAAATCATGGACTCTGCTAGTCTCAAAAAAAAAAAAAAAAGCTTTAAATGAAAAAAGCTTTGATTTAAAAAAAAAAAAAAAAAAGCTGGGAGGTTTTTGCAAGTTTTAAGAGATGAATGGGGATTAAAGAACAAATTAACCCTAAATACCCCCACACTGTTCAATAACTTACTCCAGCAGTCACACTTAATGAACAGGACCCTTAAGGTTATTTCAGTGAAAGTACAGTAATTAAGGATGTCCAGCTAGATGCTAAGGGAATACTAATTAATCATGAAAAGATAGGCAACTCCAGTAAGCAACCTTAAAATCTCAGTAGTTCTATATAAGAAGTTTAATTCCAGCTGAAGACACTGTCCAGTGTGGAATGGAGTTGGAGAAAAGGTCTTGCTCCATGCCATCTTCCAGGATCTGGGCTATTCCTAGCCTCTGCAATCTGTCAGATCCTCATCTTCCTCTCCACTGCACTGTTGAATGAGGAAACAGAGGGTGTACGGCACATGATGTTTTTAAGAGCCAGGCCTAGAAGTGCTGGGTGTTACTTCTGTCCACTGGACAGAGCCCAATAACATGACTTCCAACCTAACTGCAATGTAGGCTGGGAAATACAGCTGGGTTGTGTCCACAACGTTTTCAAAATTGGTGATGAAATGACATTCAATCTAGTACAGTTTTGAGGGACAAGGTGTTGGTATAGAAAGACTGATGAGAGAACATTTAACTTCAAAAGTACATTCCTAAAATCCAAGAGCTTCAAATTCAGTAAGTCATCCTCCAAAAGAACTCAAACATTTACCTGACATAGGAAGTTATATGCTCAAGTTAGACTTGTTACCAGCACATATTCCTCAAGGGTAGAAATTGGACAAAACCATATATGGTTTCACACTGGGCAAGCTTAAGATTAGTAACATGCTTTCTGAACTGATATTTTCAGATGTATGGCTTTTGCTACTGTCTCATAGCCTCTCAGTGAATAAATGTTTACAGAATAAAGCAAGCATAAGAGTTCCTCAAGTATCTTATATATTAGACATCAAGGCTGCTTAACTCATTATCACAAGGAAACCATTAGTCTTATCAGCAGTTGCAAATACAGCAACAAAACAACCTAGAAAAATCTTAACAATATTTAGTGTTGGAGGCTGGGTGCAGTGGCTCATGCCTGTATTCCCAGCACTTTGGTAGGCTGAGGTGGGCGGATCACTTGAGGTCAGGAATTTGAGACCAGCCTGGCCAACATGAAATCCCGTCTCTAATAAAAATACAAAAGTTAGCCAAGTGTGGTGGTGGGTACCTGTAGTCCCAGCTACTCGGGAGGCTGAGGCATGAGAATTGCTTGAACCCAGAATGTGGAGGTTGCAGTGAGCCAAGATTGTGCCACTGCACTCCAGCCTGGGTGACAGAGCTAGACTTTGTCTCAAAACAAAAAAAAATTAGTGTCAGTATTTGAAGACTATAGTCACTACTTATCCAATTGTGCTTATAAAGGTGATAATCTATGTGTAAGCAGGCTGTACAGCAAATTATTCTCCCTCTGTAGTCTCTATTATAACAATGTAGATTAAGTCACATAGAAAAAAGATGTACTTTTTATCCCCATTCCCCATATAGCAGACAAAAAAAAAAAAGATGAGAGTAATTAGGAAAAATAAAGATCCAAGAGATATTATTTTTTAAAATATAAAGTCCCTACTATGTGCCAGAATCTGTTCTAGAAAAGAAGGTACAACTTTGATCTTCCTAAAATGGAAAGGAATTCATTGGCATGATCATCAAGGCAATTTCACAAAACAAACAAACAAAAGAGACTTGATAAAAGATGGAGAAAAATGGGTAATAATCTTAGATATTACTGGCCTAAAGGTAAGCCAAGGAGGAAAAAAATGTTCAGGAAGATCCTCCTATGGCAACATTTCTCAAAATGTATCAAGAATTTTTATTTCACTATTTACCTATTAGTAGAATTTTGGTTCCCATCCCAGGAGTTTAGACACCATATCCCAGATTTTTCTGTGCCCTAATTTTGAGAACCAGGGTCTTAAGCCTGAAATAAGTTTTTATGAAGAAGTTGTAAGATCAGTAAATGGCAAAGGTATAAGGAACAGAAAAGGGGAGCCAGTTATAAGTTAATTAACACAATTAAGATCCTGATTAATAATATTGCTATATATCTTAGGGAATTGTATTTTTAATTCCAAATGCCTTTGACAAGTTTATCTTCAATTGACTGTGAACAGAACGTAAAACAATTTTGAATCAACTCATCAATTTTGACTAATCTACCAACAAAATATCTAAGAGTGCCATTTAGAGTACTTTTCCCCAGAAATCAATAAAATGATCTCAGATCTTATATTAAACAGTGAAACAATAAACTTTTTTTGGCTAGAGAAAACACTAATTTTTAAGGCCAGTGGTTCTGAGTGGGGATAAATTTGTGAGTAACAATTCATTATTTCCATAATTATGGAGTTCCACTGGGATTTACTGAAAGGAATGAAAGAGAAACCAGGGGTGCAGACATCCTATAAACACACAAAGTAATTCCACAAAATAAAAAAGTGATAAAAATCTCATATAACTTTAGAATAACATGGCAGATGTTTAAGTAGGTGAAAAATGTGCTCATAAATATTTGAGCCTGGAATCTAACTCCATTTTACATATAAACACAAAATAGTTTTGCATATTTATAACACATATTGAATTTTCTAAGACTGCAACTATCATGTAAATTGAAAATCTACCTTTTATAATACTATTCAGAATTTGACCAAGATTTTCATTTAAGAAAATCTCATCACCAATAGCTATCCTGCTCACACACATCTGTGAGTATACAATGTGTGTGGAGAATATTTGAGACACCTCTTAAGAGACTAAAAACAAAAACATATTAAATTAGTGCCAAATTGTGAGTACTACTGAATTTCATAATATAGGAATTAAAATTATCATATTATTCCTTTCCTACATATTTGTTAAAATTTCATAGTGCTATAATATAAAATGTATGCAGTAGAAACTACATGGTAAAATTACTGTGGGGTAGATTGCAATTGTTTTTAAACAGGGGACTCTGATAATGTTCCAGAGGTCTACAACATGACTTGACTGGCTCTTATATTATTATTTCCTTTTCAAATATGTCCCCTGTTTCCCAAGACATGATGTAGTCTCTACAGTCTTTTTACATACCAGAAACAGAACGTATACATTGACATGTGGTAGGATTTCAAGAAAGAAAATATATTTTCTGTTAGATTTTATCACAATTCTGTCCATATTTTAAGCTAGGGAATTATTTTGGCACTACACTTATAAATAGGATCCAGCTCATATTTGAGAATATTATAATCCCTCATTTTCTCCATTTCAACAGCCTGCTATTTGTCTTGACATAAGATTTCTGATTTGCCATCTTGACTGGGTCCAGAATGAATGGAATTAGTTTCAAGGGTTTCTTTCTCTTGGCCCCTCTCTACCTTACTGGCTCTTTCTCCACAGGTCAGGAAGCCAATATGAGAGATCTACTGGCTGCTACATACATCCATTTTAATTATGAACTAAGGAACAGGGAAAATGACTACAGAGTGAGTCTATAGATTTACTGTCCTCAATGAAACATATTTGGACTTAGATTTTATTTATTTCCTGGTCTCCATAAGTGCCCATTCTAATAAGGGGCTGTGACTATTCATTCTCTTACGCCAGTAGCACTCCCCAATTATTAGAATAATTAATTATGAAAATCCATGAAGTTCTAGGGGGTGTTATTCCATCTCCACCAAGAACCATTAACCTAATAAATTGATGTTTATCTTTTTCCATCCAAAATACGTTTAGTTAGCACACTTACTGTGTATAAGACACAACAATGTTTTTGCTAAATTCTGTTGGAAATTAAATATTTTATGGTAACCTTAAATGTAAATGGGTTAAATGCCCCCAATTAAAAGACATAGAGTAGCAAGCTGGATAAAGATCCAAGACCCATTGCTATGCTGTCTTCAAGAAACCCAATTCACATGCAATGACACACATAGCCTCAAAACAAAGGAATGGAGAAAAATCTACCTAGCAAATGAAAAAGAGAAAAAAGCGGAGTTGTAATCCTAGTTTCTGACAAAACACATTTTAAATTAACAAAAATCAAAAAGGCAAAGAAGAGCATTACATGATGGTAAAGGGTTCAATTCAACAAGAAAATCTAACTATCCTAAATATATATGCACCTATACAGGAGTATCCAGATTCATAAAGCAAGTTCTCAGAGACCTTTAAAGAGACTTAAGCTCCCATACAATCGTAGTGGGAGACATTAACACTCCACTGACAATATTAGATCACTGAGACAGAAAATTAACAAAGATATTCAGGACCTGAACTCAGCACTACATCAAACCAAACGGACCTCATAGATATATGCAGGACTCTCCACTTGAAAACAACAGAATATACATTCTTCTCATCACTGCATGGCACATACGCTAAAATCAATCACATAATTAGAATTAAAACACTTTTCAAGAAATGCAAAAGAACTAAAATCATACAGTCTCTTAGACCACAGCACAATCAAATTATATAGTTTTACATTTAAGTCTTTAATCCATCTTGAGTTAATTTTTGTATTAACAGTGTAAGGAAGAGGTCCAGTTTTAATTCTCTCTAATGATCAGTGATGTTGAACATTTTTCATGAGTTTTGGCCACATGTATGTATTCTTTTGAAAAGTGCCTGTGTCCTTTGCCCACTTTTTATGGGGTTGGTTTTTTCTTGTAAATTTAAGTTCCTTATAGATGACAGAAATTAGACTTTTCTCAGATGTATAGTTTGCAAAAATTTTCTCCAATTCTGTAGGCTGTTTACTCTGGTTTTTTTTTTTTTTTTTTTTAGCAACTATATATTTTTATTTTTTTTATTTTTTTATTTTTTTAATTTATTTATTATTATTATACTTTAAGTTGTAGGGTACATGTGCATAACGTGCACGTTTGTTACATATGTATACTTGTGCCATGTTGCTGTGCTGCACCCATCAACTCGTCATTTACATCAGGTATAACTCCCAATGCAATCCCTTCCCCCTCCCCCCTCCCCATGATAGGCCCCGGTGTGTGATGTTCCCCTTCCTGAGTCCAAGTGATCTCATTGTTCAGTTCCCACCTATGAGTGAGAACATGCGGTGTTTGGTTTTCTGTTCTTGTGATAGTTTGCTAAGAATGATGGTTTCCAGCTGCATCCATGTCCCTACAAAGGACACAAACTCATCCTTTTTTATGGCTGCATAGTATTCCATGGTGTATATGTGCCACATTTT